>NC_045426.1:326016373-326268873 GCF_902635505.1 Sarcophilus harrisii | reverse complement strand
GATTGTTGGACATCCAATTGGAGTTTCTAATAAATAAATGAAAATATGGAACTGGGAAGTTAGGGGAGAGGTTGAAAGTGCATCTATAGATATGGAAATTTTCTGCATAGGAGTGATCATTGAAATCATGGCAGTTCATGAAGTTGACAGGCTATAGGATGTAAAATGAAAACCAAAGAAGGCTCAAGATAGATCCTTTAAGGGAATTAAGTAGATATTAAAAATAAGACCATGCAAAAAAATTGTGAAAATGGATATCATTTAGAAAACCATGATCCCTAAAAGAAGTGAAACAGTAATGTGACAAGTTCAAGGGAACCTCTGTAGGAGGAAATACAGGAGAAAATATCTAGCAGGTAGTTTGAGAAGTAGGATTGTCCATCTCCAGGATAATACACTATGATCAAGTAGGATTTATACCAGGAATGCAGGGCTGGTTCAATATTAGGAAAACTATCAATATAATTGGCCATATTAACAACCAAATTAACAAAAAACCATATGATCATCTCAATAGATGCAGAAAAAACATTTGACAAAATCCAACATCCATTCCTATTAAAAACACTTGAGAGTATAGGAATAAATGGACTTTTCCTTAAAATAATCAGCAGCATCTATTTAAAACCATCAGTAAGCATCATATGTAATGGAGACAAACTGCAACCATTCCCAATAAGATCTGGAGTGAAACAAGGTTGCCCACTATCACCGTTACTATTTAATATTGTATTAGAAACGCTAAGCTATAGCAATAAGAGCTGAGAAAGAGATTAAAGGAATAAGAATAGGCAATGAGGAAACCAAATTATCACTCTTTGCCGACGACATGATGGTATATTTAGAGAACCCCAGAGATTCTACTAAAAAGTTATTAGAAATAATCCACAACTTTAGCAAAGTTGCTGGTTATAAAATAAACCCACATAAGTCATCAGCATTCTTATATATCACTAACAAAATCCAACAGTCAGAGTTACAAAGAGAAATTCCATTTAAAGTAACTACTGATAATATAAAATATTTAGGAATCTATCTGCCAAGGGAAAATCAGAAACTTTATGAGCAAAATTACAGACCACTTTTCACACAAATTAAGTCTGATCTAACCAATTGGAAAAATATTAAATGCTCTTGGATAGGGCGAGCAAATATAATAAAGATGACAATATTACCTAAACTAATCTATTTATTTAGCGCTATACCAATCAGACTCCCAAAAAACTATTTTAATGACCTAGAAAAAATAACAACAAAGTTCATATGGAAAAACAAAAGGTCAAGAATTTCAAGGGAATTAATGAAAAAAAAATCAAATGATGGTGGCTTAGCTGTACCAGATCTAAAATTATATTATAGAGCAGCAGTTACCAAAACTATTTGGTATTGGCTAAGGAATAGATTAGTTGATCAGTGGAATAGATTAGGTTCAAGGGATAAAACAGTCAACAAATATAGCAACCTAGTCTTTGACAAACCCAAAGATCCCAGCTTTTGGGATAAGAACTTACTGTTTGATAAAAATTGCTGGGAAAATTGGAAACTAATATGGCAGAAACTAGGCATTGATCCATACTTAACGCCGTACACCAAGATAAGGTCAAAATGGGTTCATGACCTAGGCATAAAGAATGAAATTATTAATAAATTAGAGGAACATAGGATAGTTTACCTCTCAGACCTGTGGAAGGGGAAGGTCTTTATGACCAAAGCAGAACTAGAGATCATTACTGATCACAAAATAGAAAATTTCGATTATACCAAACTGAAAAGTTTTTGTACAAACAAAACTAATGCAGACAAGATTAGAAGGGAAGCAATAAACTGGGAAAATATTTTTACAGTCAAAGGTTCTGATAAAGGCCTCATTTCCAAAATATATAGAGAATTAACTCTAATTTATAAAAAATCAAGCCATTCTCCAATTGAAAAATGGTCAAAGGATATGAACAGACAATTCTCAGATGAAGAAATTGAAACTATTTCTAGTCATATGAAAAGATGCTCCAAGTCATTATTAATCAGAGAAATGCAAATTAAGACAACTCTAAGATACCACTACACACCTGTCAGATTGGCTAAGATGACAGGAAAAAATAATGATGATTGTTGGAGGGGATGTGGGAAAACTGGGACATTGATGCATTGTTGGTGGAGTTGTGAACGAATCCAACCATTTTGGAGAGTAGTTTGGAACTATGCTCAAAAAGTTATCAAACTGTGCATACCCTTTGATCCAGCAGTGTTACTACTGGGCTTATATCCCAAAGAGATCATAAAGAAGGGAAAGGGACCTGTATGTACACGAATGTTTGTGGCAGCCCTTTTTGTAGTGGCTAGAAACTGGAAACTGAATGGATGTCCATCAGTTGGAGAATGGCTGAATAAATTGTGGTATATGAATATTATGGAATATTACTGTTCTGTAAGAAATGACCAACAGGATGATTTCAGAAAGGCCTGGAGAGACTTACACGAACTGATGCTGAGTGAAATGAGCAGGACCAGGAGATCATTATATACTTCAACAACAATACTATATGATGACCAGTTCTGATGGACCAGGCCATCCTCAGCAACGAGATCAACCAAATCATTTCCAATGGAGCAGTAATGAACTGAACCAGCTATGCCCAGAAAAAGAACTCTGGGAGATGACTAAAAACCATTACATTGAATTCCCAATCCCTATATTTATGCACACCTGCATTTTTGATTTCCTTCACAAGCTAATTGTACAAGTTTCAGAGTCTGATTCTTTTTGTACAACAAAATAACGTTTTGGTCATGTATACTTATTGTGTATCTAATTTATATTTTAATGTATTTAACATCTACTGGTCATCCTGCCATCTAGGGGAGGGGGTGAGGGGTAAGAGGTGAAAAATTGGAACAAGAGGTTTGGCAATTGTTAATGCTGTAAAGTTACCAATGCATATAACCTGTAAATAAAAGGCTATTAAATTAAAAAAAAAAAGAGAGAGAAGTAGGATTGTCATTCTGAGGAGAGATTAAGCTGTTCTATATAGTTTTTGAAATCTTCTATATAAAGGTGATAATTGAACCCAGGAAAGCAGATAAGATTATCAAAAAAAATTGTAAGGAGAGAAAGTTCAGGACAGAGCCTTAGCAACATACCTATCTAAGGGACAGGAAATAAATAATGAAGCACAAAAGAGATTATAAAGGAATAACCTTAATCCAAAAGAAACATGTACTGAAACCCCAAGGAATAGAATATTCAAGAGAAGGGGTGACCAACAATGTCAAAAGCTGTGAAGAGATTAAGAAGATAACTACAGCATTTTTAGCATTTAAGAAGTCCATTTGAGAGAGCATTTTAAAGAATGGTAGGATCTGAAGCCAGTTTGCAAGAGATTAAAGAGTGAGTAGGGGTGAAAAGGAATGGGTAAGGATATACTTACTTGTAAGTATATAGTTGATAGTATATACTTGTATATACAAGATATTTCACTTGATAGTGAAATGGAGTCAAGATAGGAAATGATAGCTTGAGAAGATGGCAGGATAAAGAGGAAAAAAATTTAAAGGATGGTAGGATAGACCTGTTTGTAGGTAGTAGAAAGGAAAAGAGTAAATAGAAAGAGAGACAGAGACAGAGACAAACATCAGACAGATACATACAGACAGAGAGGGAAGGCTATTAACACATAGGCAGAAGAAGAAGGGGGAAGGAGACAGACAGTCAGACAGAGACAGAGGCAGACAGAGAGAGAGACGGACAGACAGGCAGAGAGCGAATAGTTAATTGGGCAAGTTAGTGGATGAAATAATAATCATTTGTATAATTCTGTATCAGGCACTGTGCTAACTGCTTTACAATTATTATTTTATTTGATCCTCACAACAAATCTGGGAGATAGATGATATTATTATCTCTATTTTACAAATAAGGAAACTGAGGCAAACAGGTGAAATGACCTGCCCAAAATCACACAGGCAGAGTCTGAGACTGTATTTGAACTCAGGTTTTCTCGACCTTAGGCCTTGGGCTTTGTGTATGATGGTACCATCTACTTGAAAAGACAGGAAAAAACACAGGTAGAGAGGTTAGCTATGACAAAGAACAGAAACCCCTCATCATTATTTGAGATTCTCTACTTGGATTCATTCATTCCCTGCCTCATCCTCAAGGAGTCTGGAATCCTATGTCCTTGTTGCCTGATAAGAAAAAACAAACTGACAAACAAACAAAAAGAAACCCCTTGCCTCAAGTTCAAGTATTGGTGGATTGGGTCTTTCAGTAGATTATATTGTAAACTCCTTGAAGACAGATAGAGTTTGGTTATTTTTACCTTTGTTCTTTTACCCCCTAGAGGAGTGCCTTTCATATGAAAGGTGTTTAATAACTCTTAATGATGCTTCTAGATCTCTCAGCCCTAGTGATATAGACCCGGGGTTCCAGTTCTCCCCTAGTTAAATGAAAGCTGTATATACTTTAGAAAGAGCCCTGTGAGAACTGTAGGTTTGGCTCCCAGAATCAAGCAGAATCAGTGATACTACCCACCAGCAGCACATTAAGTTCTCCAAATCAACTTACTGAATAAGGAAAGGACCTCCCAGGGTTTCTGGTACAACTCATGCTCTATATGATATGCATAACTACCTTGGCCCAGGGAGTTTTTGCAGGCCTTTCTTGATCAGGACAAATAATCCTTCTAAACCACCTTCATCTTCACTCCATTTTGTGGGAAACAGTCTCCTGTTGTATGTAAAGGGCATTCCTGTGGAGATTGAGCTCTATGAGAGTTCATAAACTTAGGAGATAGGGATTGTGGTAGAATGGGCCAGCTGCATTAAGTCTCTAAACTGTATTTTTCTTTGAATATAATTGTTCCAATGGATTAATTTTTAGAAGTCAAAACAAATCAAGAAGTATTTATTAAATTCCTACTCTGTGACAGGTACTGTGTTAAGCATTGACGATAAACAGAAAGCCAAAACAGTCCCTGCTCTCAAATTGTTCAGAATTGGTTCTATTTGAGAGGAATTAACATTTATCCAGCCTTGATTATGGTTACTCTCAAATGTACTTTTGGTCCTTTATCATACTCCTTGTCCACATACCATAAGCATAATATTAGCTCAATAGTAGGGATCCTAGGAAGCTTGGAGGGTATTTAGATCAGCCTATTTTCATTTCTCTGTTTTCCACACAACTGAGAAATAGGACCTTCTATAAATTGTCTAACCAACTTCCATGAAAGTACCTTCTTTCTGTCCCTACATAGACTACAACCCATTACCTTCACAGTAGCCTATTTATTCCCAATCCTTAAAACTTTTGTTCAGTTGTATCTGATTCTTCATTTGGAGTTTTCTTGGCAAAAATACTGAAGTGGTTTTCCTTTTTCTTCTTCAGCTCTTTTTCCAGATGAAGAAATAGACAATTGGGATAAGTGCTCTGCCCAGGATCACACAGTTAATAAATGTCTAAGGTCAAAATTGAACTCAAGATGATAAATCTTCCAGACTCCAAACTCAGGTACTCTATCCACAGTGCCATCTATCCAATATATTTCTAACAATGAAACTGGCAAATAAAACTACAAATTGACTTACAAGATCAATATTTTGTCTAACTGAGTATATTCATTATATCTTTGTGGACATGTTTTGATCATCAGCATTTGAATCGTGGTGACAGAAAGCAGGATCTATAGGCAGTCACGTTGAAGCTTTCATCAACCTCTTTTCCATTCTAAGGATCCTTGCTAGCAGCAGTCAAAACCTATGGCCCAGTGTTTGGTGTCATTTGGCCTATTATTCTGAGTTGGATAGATTATTGCATTGATAAGAAAAAAAGAGTAGAAATTGCCCAGGACCTTGTTGGCAGAGCAGTGCAACTCTATGGCTTTTTACTTTCCTGAGTAGTTTTCTTTATCTTGTATATGTCCTTAGGGATATCATATGTGACAATATCTTTATAGTCAGAGATCATGAGATTCTTATGGTTATTAACATTAAGAAATCCTAATAAGGCTCTATTCTCTACAGTAGGTCACAGAGGTATTTATTTAGTAGCTTTTCTATATTCATAGCAAATCAGTGGCAGAGACACACACAAAAAGAACCATTTTTTTTCCTGCTTAGCCCTTATGCTACAGAGTTTCAAATATGCAATCCTAGCTTTCAAATTAATTCGATTGTTTTTATTCCCTTTTTGATCTTATCACATATTGATCTTAAGCAATGGTAGGAACATGGTGCCCACATTTCTTGTTCCTAAATTTAGATGTTCTTAAAGATAATATAATTTGACTTCTCAAATATAAACCAGAGAAATTAGTTCAGGGAAAAAAGTATGTTTTGCATCAGAAGCAGTTGTTTGCTCTAATGGGAGAAAAAAAATGGATGTTATATGCCAAATGGATTTGATTTATTTAGATGCATCACAAACCATACTGTTACAATTCATACAAAGAAACTGAAGATATTAGATGCTTAGCATACTTTCAAAAATTTAAATTAGTGAGAAAAAATAGCAATCCAATCCAAGTTACACTTCAACCTAGTAAATATGAGTAAAGTGACACTAATATGTTAATACCAAATTGGATATAAAAGACCTCTTGTCCATGGTTTTAAGTCCATGAAGATAATTACAGCCTAGAATCCTAAATATTACTTGTAGATTTCCTAGAAAGTCACTCCTGGTTTGAATCACTTTGAGGATTGGTAGTTATTCCAGGGGCTCACGAGCCCCTTATCAATGTGTTTGTTTTTACTGGATTATTCAGAGTATTCATTATTAGCTCAAAGCAAAAGCCATTTAATCAAACAACATAGAAAATTGGTATCAAGAACCACTCCCCTGTCTCATGCATATCTGCATAGAGTTATACTTTTCCACAGTTTGCCACACTACTGGTGAGAGATATTGTGTTTTCAAAGAATACAAATGGGTGATTGAATGGAGGGATTTTATGTGGCTGGGACACATACATGACTAGAAACTAATGCCTCCAATATCACTGAACCACTGATGTTCTCTGGAGATCTTATCAGTTAAGTAACTGTTGATGGTACAAGGGTCTTCTGATTTGAGTTGTTCTCTCACATGGTATGAGCTGTTCATTCCTCTTGCTTTGATTTTTCCTGGGAATCTTTGTTTCTGCTGCCTGGCATCATCATTTGATCTTCACTCATATTGTAGAACCTTTCTTGCAGGAGGTCACTGATGATCTTATAACTCAGCGACCAGCCTTAGTTCTTTGGGATGTAGACACACAGTACAAACCAGTCACTAAAGAAATTTTAAAGTCTCTCTTTTTAATACTTTCTTTTCTTTCCTGCCAGTTGAGTTTCTCAGTCTAGTTTTATGTGATCAGAAAATTCCTTTTAATTTCTATCATCCCGTGGTCCAGGCAAATCCTTCTCAGGGTCTCTGAGAATTACAAAAAGATTTAGATAAAGGTATGATAAAGAGGTTTTTCTCACCTTCTCATCCTGCACCTCATTTTCCATACAAATCAAACTGAAACATGGAAGACTAAAAGGATTATTGATCCTTGCTCTATTTACCTGTAGAAACAAAATTACTGATTTTCAACAATTGTTATTGCTAATGGTTACTTTGTAAAGCACTGAGTTCTCAAATATTTTGTACTAAAGACAAATAAAACTCTGCTTAGTTGTTGAATATGAAAGAAACTCATTGACCTTATAGCATATGAACCCACATACACACATACATACAAACACTGACTACCAATATTTAGCAGTTTCCATCTAAAAGAAAATTTCTGTTGTATAAAAACTGCAAGTAAATGTTTCTTTCTTTTTTTTTTAATTTAATAGCCTTTTATTTACAGGATATAAACATGGGTAACTTTACAGCATTAACAATTGCCAAACCTCTTGTTCCAATTTTTCACCTCTTACCCCCCCACCCCCTCCCCTAGATGGCAGGATGACCAGTAGATGTTAAATATATTAAAATATAAATTAGATACACAATAAGTATACCCGACCAAAACATTATTTTGCTGTAGAAAAAGAATCAGACTCTGAAATATTGTACAATTAGCTTGTGAAGGAAATCAAAAATGCAGGTGTGCATAAATATAGGGATTGGGAATTCAATGTAATGGTTTTTAGTCATCTCCCAGAGTTCTTTTTCTGGGCATAGCTAGTTCAGTTCATTACTGCTCCATTAGAAATGATTTGGTTGATCTCGTTGCTGAGGATGGCCTGATCCATCAGAACTGGTCATCATCTAGTATTGTTGTTGAAGTATATAATGATCTCCTGGTCCTGCTCATTTCACTCAGCATCAGTTCGTGTAAGTCTCTCCAGGCCTTTCTGAAATCATCCTGTTGGTCATTTCTTACAGAACAGTAATATTCCATAATATTCATATACCACAATTTATTCAGATTCTCCAACTGATGGACATCCATTCAGTTTCCAGTTTTTAGCCACTACAAAAAGGGCTGCCACAAACATTCGTGCACATACAGGTCCCTTTCCCTTCTTTATAATCTCTTTGGGATATAATCCCAGTAGTAACACTGCTGGATCAAAGGGTATGCACAGTTTGATAACTTTTTGAGCATAACGAATGTTTGTGGCAGCCCTTTTTGTAGTGGCTAAAAACTGGAAACTGAATAAATGTTTCTTTCTTAAAGAATTATCATTTCTAAGCATTTGAAAGTTTTTAAGAGTCAAAAGGTAGTAATTTTTTAAAATTATTTTTTTCTTCCTCGTTTCAAATGAAAATATAGGTGTAGGAGGCAGAGCCAGGATGACAAAGTATAGGCAGGGACTCAACTGAACTCTTGAAACATTTCCCTCCAAAAATCTTTAAAGCAATACCTCAAACTGAATTTTGGAATGGCAGAAACAATAAACGATTGAGCTCAGACTTGTTCTAGCCTCCAAAAATTTAGGAAGTCATTAGGAAAGATTTGTAACACTAGGATGGAGATCTTATCCATAGTTCACAATGTAGTTGCACAAAGAGGCAACTGTAGCAGCTTTGGGAGCTCTCAACTCAGAAATGATAAGAGGGTCAAACAACTAGACAGAAAGAAAGAAAGGGTCTCTTTATTGAAATTTGGTGCCCTTGGCACTGATTGGCTACTTTATTGTCACATGCAGTTCTGGGTCACAGTTCCAGGAAGAAGAGGAATGTTAACAAGATGGCTTCAGGAAAGCAGGAGTCTTTGTCATAAGTTCTACAGCCAAGAACATCACTAGTGCTAGCAATTGTGGGGGAATAAGGAGTTTTTCTTGGTAAAGATCAGAAATCGAAGCAAGAGAAAAGTAACCACATCTCTCCTTGGATCATACCATGTTGGAAGCATTGAAAACTTACAGATCTAGTCTATCACTAGCTCTGAAAGTAACAAGAAAAAGCCTGAACCTTGGGATAGTCCTCCACCTCCAGATGAGTACAATTCAACTTTAACATAAAGTTCAAAGTCAAGAATTAGATTGGAAAAAATGAGCAAACAACAAGAACAACAAAAGAGCTTGATCATTAGTGGCAGGGAAGACCAAGCTACAAATTCAGAAAACAATAATGTGAAAATAGCTACAACCAAAGTCTCAAGACCTTTGTTGAACTCAAGCATAATAAGAATCTCTGGAAAAAATAAAGAAAGAGATAATAGTAGTAGAGGAAGAATTGGGAAAAGAAATGAAAATGGTACAAGAAGATTAAAGAAATTTAAATTAATTGAGGAAATTAAGAAAAATATCTTGGTAAAAGAAGCACAGACAAAAAATATGGAAAGAAAAAAACAGAATTGGCCTAATGATTAAAAGAGGCAGAAAAATTCACTAAAGAAAAACCTTTTTAAAAGACAAAAGAAGTCAAATTTAAAAGGAAGTACAAAAATCCATAAAATCTTAAAATAACTCCTTAAAAAATAAAAGTAACCAAATAGAAAAAAGTGGTATAAGAGCTCAATGAAGAAAATAAAAACTAGAATTAGGGGCAGCTAGTTGGTGCTCTATCCATTGAGTACCAGCCCTAAAGTCAGGAGGACCTGAGTTCAAAATTAAGCTCAGACACTTAACACTTCCTAGCTGTGTGACTCGGGGATGTCACCTAAGCCCAATTGCCTCAGCAAAAACAAAACAAAACAAAAAAACCTAGAATTGGGCAAATGAAAGCCAGTGGCTCTGTGGGAAATTAAGAAACAATAAAACAAAACCAAAAATAATTTAAAAGTAGAAGAAAATATGAACTATCTCATTGGAAAAACAATTGAGAGAAATAATTTAGAAATCATTGGACTACCTGAAAGCCATGATAAAATTAAAAGATTCTGGATATCATATTTCAAAAAATTATAAAGAAAATGTTTCAATATCGTATATCCAGAGGATAAAGTAGAAATTGAAAGAATTCATCAATTAGGTCCTGAAAGAGATTCCAAAATGAAAATTCTCAGGAACATTATAGCTAAATTCCAGAGATCCCAGGTTAAAGAGAAAATTTTGCAAGCAGCTAAAAAGAAGAGTTCATATATCATGGAGCCACAGTCAAAGTCACATAAGACTTAGAAGCTTTCACCTTAAACAAGCAGGGGCTTAGAATAGGATATTCTAGAAGGCAAAGGAGATGTGATTAACAGCTATCCAGAATAACCTTCCCAGCAAAACTGAGCATAATCCTTTAGGGGAAAAATAGATTTTTAATGGAATGGAGAACTTTCTGTTTTTTATTATAACTTTTTATTGACAGAACCCATGCCTGGGTAATTTTTTTTTACAACATTATCCCTTACACTCACTTCTTTTCCGACTTTTCCCCTCCCTCCCTTTACCCCCTTCCCCAGATGGCAAGCAGTCCTATACATGTTGAATATGTCACTATATAAGCCTAGATACAATATATGTGTGCAGAACCGAACAGTTCTCTTGTTGCATAGAAAGAATTGGATTCAGAAGGTAAAAATAACCTGGGAAGAAAAACAAAAATGCAAACAGTTTATATTCATTTCCCAGTGTTCTTTCTTTGGGTGTAGCTGCTTCTGTAGAATGGAGAACTTTCAAGCGTTCCTAATGAAAAGATCAAAGCTGAATAAAAAATCTGATATTCAAATATAAGATTCAAGGCAAGTATAAAAAGTTAAACATGAAAGAGAAATCATAAAGGAGTCAGTAAGGTTAAATTGTTTACACTCCTCTATGGGAAGGTGATACATGTAACGCCTAAGAATGTTATCATTATTATGGTGGTTAAAAGAAGTTTACATAGACAGAAGGCATGGTATGTGTTGATTCTGTTGGAATAATCCCCCAAAAAAATAAAGGGGTGAGAAAGAGGGATGCACTGGAAGAAGGGAGAAGATAGATAGAAAAATTGTAAGAAAAAGAACTTGTCTAGTGGAGGAGATATGGGGGCAGAGATAGAAGGTAATGCTTAAACCTCATTGCCACTGGAATTGATTTAAAGAGAGAAGACTACATATACATACTCAGTTGTATATAGAAATCTATCTCACCCAATAGTGAAATGGGGAAGGGGAGAAGAAAAAAAGGAAGAGAGAAATGATGAAAGAAAGAGTGGATTAAAGAAGAGAAGGAAGATAACAGACTTTTGAGGAGGGACAGGATAAAGAAAGAGAGGGAAGACACAGAAGAAAATGAGATAGAGAAATGAACAATAATCATAACTGTGAATTTGAATTGATAAGTTTGCCCATAAAACAGAAATGGATTAGAAACCAGAATCCAATAATATGTTATTTATGAGACACACTTAAAACAGAAAGATACACATAGAGTTAAAATAAAATAAAATAAAATAATAATGCAGAATCTAATTTGTTTCATCTGAAGTAAAAAAGTCAGGTATAGCAATCATTATCTCAGACAAGCAAAAGCAAAAATAGATCCAATTGGATATAATTAGGGAAAGTACATTTTTTTCTAAAAAATACTATAAACAAGTAATATTAAATTTTTTATTTCGGGTTTCTCTAATAAAGTCTTAATTTCCAAATAAATAGAGAACTGAGTCAAATTTATAAAAATAAGAGCCATTCCATAACTGATAAATGGTAAAAGGATATGAACAGGAAATTTTCAGAAGAAGAAATCAAAACTACCTATAGTTATATGAAAACTATCCTAAGTCACTATTGTCCAGAGAAATGAAAATTAAAATAATTCTGTGGTACCCCAACTCACACCTATCAGCAATGACAAATTCTGTAGGGGATGAGGGAAAATAGGTACATCAATGAATTATTGGTGGAATAGTGAACTGTCCAGACATTCTGAAAAATAGTTTGAAACTATGCCCAAAGGATATAAAACCATGCATATCCTTTGACCTAGCAATATGACTACTATCCCAAAGAGATCAAAGGAAAAGAAAAGGGTCTATATATGCAAAAATATTTGTAGCAATTCTTTTTATGGTGGCAAAGAACTGGAAATTGAAAGGATGTTCACCAATTGAGGAATGGTTCAACAAGTTGTGGCATATGTTTGTAATGGAGTACTATTGTGCTATAAGAATGACAAGAGGAGTGAATTCAGGAAAACATGGCAAGACCTATGCCTATGAACTGTTACAAAGTGAAATGAGAAGAATGAGATCATTATGCATAGTAACAGCAATATTGTAATGATGATCAACTGTGAAAGTCTTGGCTGATCTGATCAACACAATAATCCAAGACAATTAATTCCAAAGCTCTAATGATGAAAAAATCCTGTCCACTGCCAGACAACTCTGAGTGCATACAAATTGAAGTATAATTTTCTCTTTTTCTTTTCTTTCTTTTTTTGCAATGTGGCTAATATGGAAATACATTTTACATGATTTCATATGTATAATTGATATCATATTGTTTGTCTTCTCAATAAGAGGAGAAGGAGGGGTTAGGAGGGAGGGGGAGAATTTGAAACCTAAGCTTTAAAAAGAAAAGAATGTAAAAAGTTATATATCATACACACATATATCCATTCATACCCACAAATATATACATGCATATAAATATAAACATGTATGTAGATAATTCTTTGCCTAAGCAAAAATCCATTCTTAGATTACTTATTTGAAGGTGTCCTGGTCCTATGACCTCTGACTGCTAGATTCCTGCAGTCTTTGACATAGGCACACCCTTGGGTGAGAGGGAGTGACTCAGAGAGTATTCCCAGGAATGTGGCTTCTGCTTTCATAATAGTCTAACCTCTAGATAAAAAGATGCTAGTAAAAGGAATAGCCACAGATAAACATGATACTCTGGGAACACACACACCACAAGTCTCCTGAGTATAGTTCCCAGAGAGAGGGTGATTATCAGAGAATACAAATGCACACCAACAGACCAGTACAAGGCCCCAAACCAGCCCCAATTACAGTTGTATTATTGCCCAGCTACACTTACAAATTTCACCTGGTTTTTTCCTTTACTACAACCTTAGACATGGTTTCTCTGTGATCTGCAGAATTACAGTGACTAAGTTTCTCAAAATACACCAACCCTGTTCACTAAATTCTCTTTCCTTAAATATCCTGGTTACTAGAGTCATCTATCAAATGCCAAAGTAATTATTCAATTTTCTTTTCTCATAATATCTTATCCAGTGACATCTCCCACTCATTGTCACAATACTGTTGGTATTGTCTGGGAACATCTCCTATGTATAGTGCCATCTAAATCTTCCAGTTTTGTGGTGCTTCTTTCTCCCCATTCTGGAAGAGAATGCATGTAAACTAACTTACTAAATGTTATCTCAGATTTCACCTGATTGGATGAACTTTCCAGTCACAGAAAAATAAAAAGAAACATAATGAGAGCAGCTAGATAGTGGAGGACCTGTGTTTAAATTTGGTCTCAGACACTTAACATTTCCTAGCTGGGTAGCCCTGGGTAAATCACTTAACCTCAATTACTTCAGGCAAAAAAGAAAAGAAAAGAGAAAAATAATAATGATAAAAGTGATATATTCCTCTGAAAATTAGAAACCTAATTAACTCAACCTAATTAAATCAATTTATTTGTTCTGATAAAGAATATAAATTGAAAAATTGTGGAATTGAATTGAATGTTGAGAGGAAAGTAACAAAATGGAAGACAATCCTAATACACTATTTTTACTGTACACTTTTTAGAAGTAGAACCAAAGACTTAGATTTGGAAAGAACTATAGAACCAATGTGTCCAATCATTTTAAAGATTAGGAAACTGAAACTCAGAAACAATAAATAATTTGCTCAAGTTCATGCTGCTAGTTCAAGGAGAAATTTGAACCTAAATCTTCTTAACTCCAAGTCTAATCCTCTATCAATGTACCTACATGACTGTGTATCAGTCATGATGATCCTTTCCACCTATTCTGTGCAATCTAGTATACTGGATTGTAAGAGAAAAAACAAAGAAAAGTAAGTTAGGGTCTCTGCCTTTATGAAATTTATGATTTACTGAGAGAGAAGAAATATATATCAAGGAAAAGTTAAATTATACCACAAGATAATAATTCAATATATAATATTATTGTTTATCAAATAAGTAGGCTCAGAAGGCATGGCAGAATAGGGAATAATATGAGAATACTATGACTAATATGAGAGTAGGAAATACTATGGCAATTATGTGCCAAGTACTTTGTAAATATTATTTTATTTGATACAACAGTTTTGTGAAGTAGGTGCTATTATTATCTTCATTTTTGGTTGGGAAAACTGAGGCAAGAAGAAGTTCAATTCCTTGCTCAGGATCACACAGCTAATAAAACTGGATCTTGGGTCTTCCTGATTTCAGGACTAGAGCTGTGTGCACCATGACAACATTTAGCTGCCTCAAAGGTAATAAATATCACTGGAGAAGAAAATTCTCAAAGGCTTTTTAGAGGAAGTGGGACATAGGCATAGTCACTAATAATAAATCATGTATAGTAAATTAAAATTATGTGTATAGTAAAATAGGTATCTTAGTAGGAGAAGCTTATTTATTGTTTACATATTTATAACTTATATTATATATTATTATTATATATTTATTATTATTATGTTGCAGCTTAGAAAAATAAAATTATTTTCTCTGGGCCATACAACAAATAATTATCTGAGGTAGGACTTGAACCCTAGGTTATCTGACTCCAGGTCTTACATTTGACTCACTGTGCTGTAGTAAGATCAGGTTTTGTATTAGATATTCTACCAGGTGAAAAATATTCACACATTTGATCACAAATGATCTAAAGTTGACTTTAATGTCAAGATCTTTAGTGGTTTCATCTTGAATTTCTGATTAATTTTTCCCTTTTAGATATGAACAGACAATTCTCAGATGAAGAAATTGAAACTATTTCTAGTCATATGAAAAGATGCTCCAAGTCATTATTAATCAGAGAAATGCAAATTAAGACAACTCTAAGATACCAGTACACACCTGTCAGATTGGCTAAGATGACAGGAAAAAATAATGATGATTGTTGGAGGGGATGCGGGAAAACTGGGACATTGATGCATTGTTAGTGGAGTTGTGAATGAATCCAACCATTTTGGAGAGTAGTTTGGAACTATGCTCAAAAAGGTTTTTGTTTTTTTTTGTTTTTTTTAAATTTAATAGCCTTTTATTTACAGGATATATACATGGGTAACTTTACAGCATTAACAATTGCCAAACCTCTTGTTCCAATTTTTCACCTCTTACCCCCCACCCCTCCCTAGATGGCAGGATGACCAGTAGATTTAAATATATTAAAATATAAATTAGATACACAATAAGTATACATGACAAAACGTTATTCTGCTGTACAAAAGAATCAGACTCTGAAATATTGTACAATTAGCTTGTGAAGGAATCAAAAATGCAGGTGTGCATAAATATAGGATTGAGAATTCAATGTAATGGTTTTAGTCATCTCCCAGAGTTCTTTTTCTGGTAGCTGGTTCAGTTCATTACTGCTCCATTAGAAATGATTTGGTTGATCTGTTGCTGAGGATGGCTGGTCCATCAGAACTGGTCATCATATAGTATTGTTGTTGAAGTATATAATGATCTCCTGGTCCTGCTCATTTCCTCAGCATCAGTTCTGTGTAAGTCTCTCAGGCCTTTCTGAAATCATCCTGTTGGTCATTTCTTACAGAACAGTAATATTCCATAATATTCATATACCACAATTTATTCAGCCATTCTCCAACTGATGGACATCTATTCAGTTTCCAGTTTTTAGCCACTACAAAAAGGGCTGCCACAAACATTCGTTATGCTCAAAAAGTTATCAAACTGTGCATACCCTTTGATCCAGCAGTGTTACTACTGGGATTATATCCCAAAGAGATTATAAAGAAGGGAAAGGGACCTGTATGTGCACGAATGTTTGTGGCAGCCCTTTTGTAGTGGCTAAAACTGGAAACTGAATGGATGTCCATCAGTTGGAGAATGGCTGAATAAATTGTGGTATATGAATATATGGAATATTACTGTTCTGTAAGAAATGACCAACAGGATGATTTCGAAAGGCCTGGAAGACTTACAGAACTGATGCTGAGTGAAATGAGCAGGACCAGGAGATCATTATATACTTCAACAACAATACTAGATGATGACCAGTTCTGATGGACCAGGCCATCCTCAACAACGAGATCAACCAAATCATTTCTAATGGAGCAGTAATGAACTGAACCAGCTACGCCCAGAAAAGAACTCTGGAGATGACTAAAACCATTACATTGAATTCAATCCCATATTTATGCACACCTGCATTTTGATTCTTCATAAGCTAATTGTACAATATTTCAGAGTCTGATTCTTTTGTACAGCAAAATAACGTTTTGGTCATGTATACTTATTGTGTATCTAATTTTATTTTAATATATTTAACATCTACTGGTCATCCTGCCATCTAGGGAGGGGTAGGGTAGAGGTGAAAAATTGGAACAAGAGGTTTGGCAATTGTTAATGCTGTAAAGTTACCCATGCATATATCCTGTAAATAAAAGGCTATTAAATTTAAAAAAAATTGAGAAAAAAAAATAATTTTTCCCTTTTACTTTGCTTGTTCTCCTTCTCCTCTTCCTCTTCTCCCTTCCTCCTCCTCCTCCTCCTCCTCCTTCTTCTTCTTCTTCTTCCTCTTCTTCTTCCTCTTCTTTTTTCCTCCTCCTCCTCCTCCTCCTCTCCTCCTCCTCCTCCTCCTCCTCCTTCTCCTCCTCCTCCTCCTCCTCCTCTTCCTCTTCTCTTCTTCCTTTTCCTCCTCCTTCTTCTATTACCTTCCTTCCTTCTTTTTTTCCTTTCTTTTTTCTTCTTTCCTTCTTCTTCCTTTTCCTTCTTTCTCTTCTGCAATTCTTATATATTTCCATGCCATGGAAGGGAGAATTTGTAAGCCTAAAATTGGAAGGAATACATGGTATGGCAGACTGGAACAGAAATGGTGCTCTAATCTGTTCTGTTTTCTGGCCTTCTATATAAATAGTCATTCCTATCTTCTAGACAGTTCTGTTGACAGCTCTATAAACAATAATTAACGGGGAGAAAATAGATGAAAGGGATATCACTGTGATAATTTGTGTGTGTATGTGTGTGTGTGTTAATTATTTCTTGTCTTACTACATTGTGTATACTCCTGGGGTGCACAAGGAAGTCTGCAAGATTGCCTAAAGGTTTATGATCAGTGTGTTACTAAGGAACAATGGAAAATTGTTCTTAAATGTTGAAGGAAGGCCAGCTTAAAACAAATTTGGATGATCTGCAATTTGGTGCATATATTATAATATTGATAGTGCTTTATTTTCTGTGGTTCCTTTCAGGATTATGTAATTTCCTTTTTTATCTCGGTTGATATTATAAACTGGGTTTTTGTTTTTGCTTTTGCTTTTCCTGAGGGTTGTAGGCTGGGCTTAATTCAGACTCATCTGGTGGTTCAGTTTTTAAAAGATAATAATAATGACAGCTCACATTTATATTATGGCTAATATGTACTCTAGATACTGTTAAACACTTTACAAATATGATCTCATTTGATCCTCAGAACACCCCTGGAAGGTAAGTGCTAGAACTATTCCCATTTTATAGTTGAGGAAGCTGACACAAAAGGAAGTTTAGTGATTTGACCAAAATTACACAGCTAGTAAGCATCTGAAGTTAGATTGAACTCAGGTTTTCTTGACCTCAGGCTCAATGTTCAAGAGGCACCCAGCTGCCTCTTTATGAAATGAGAAACTTAGTAGACCATCTATCAGTAAATTAACAAGCATTTATTAAGAATTAAGTATGTTATTAAGTGCTGGGGATACACAGAAAAACAAAAGATAGTCCAGTCCCTGTTCTCAACTTCTAAATTTTCCCAGAGGCAAATAGTATCTGATCTGTACCTTGAGAATGTAAACGCTTGAAAATATTTCTGACTAATAAGATAAAAAGATAGTCTAGTCCCTGTACTCATGATCTAATAAGGGAGCCAACATGTAAGCAATTATGTACAAACAAGACATATACAAGATAAATTGGCGGTAAGCAATAGGAGGAAGTTACTTGTATCGAGAGGGATGAGAAAAGGTTTCTTGGGAAGGCAGGATTTTAGAAGGATATGAAGGAAGCCAAGGCAGGCAGGAGACAGAGATGAGGAAGAAGAGCATTCTAGGCATGGGGAAAAACTCAGAGTTGGGAATGTAGTATCTTGTTAACAGTAAATAAAAGGTTATGGGGACAGCTACATGGCAGTGGCTAGGGCACTGGCCTAGAGTCAGGAGGATCAAAGTCCAAATCTGGCCTCAAACACATAATACTTGCTAGCTGTGTAATTCTGGGCAAATCATTCAACCCCAGTTGCTTTGAAAAAGGAAGGAAGGAAGGAAGGAAGGAAGGAAGGAAGGAAGGAAGGAAGGAAGGAAGGAAGGAAGGAAGGAAGGAAGGAAGACACAAAAAACTCAATAGTTAATAAAGGGAGTTTATACAGTTATGTAGTGTGTAAAAGATACTTTGCAAGGATGTAACATGGATTCAGATGCCACTGAAGTTTGCTTCTTGTAATCTGGGTTTTATATTTTGCCTGCTAAGAAGCTACACCAATGGCCTAAGTCTTAGTCCCCTCAACCAAATAATCAGTGATATTGTCAACACTTTTTAAGGAAAAACCAGTCTGGCCTGAGTAGAATAGATATTTTATCCACTAGTGGCAAAATATCAAAGGTCTTTTACACCTTCCTCCATTTAAATGGCCTTAGAATTGTACTCTGCTTTCCTGCCTTCAAGGATGTGAGAAATTAAGCATAGGAAGCCTTACAAGAGAAAAAAGAAAAAGCCAAAACAGAAAAAAGCCAAGAATATTTCTTTAAAACAAAAATCACTCTGCCAAACTCTATTAAGCAATGTAAATAATTGCTTGGAGTCATATCTCACTGAAGGTGGAAGGAAGGAAGGAGGACCAAAATCGAAGGCCTTGCATCTTTCCTTCAGAAGGTCTGAGGTTTAATCTTAAAAATCTGGTTCTTGTGGTGAATGATGTCAAATCTTTGCCATTCACCAGAAGTCTCCTGATGTAAAGAAGTGACAATAAGAAGCAGTAGAACAATAGGGTCAAAATGTAGATAATGATTCTTTTTGGCCCAGTCAGAAGGCAAGCTCATCATGAGTCAGAGTAAGCTGTAGTAAGAAACTCTGTCCCGGTGTCAATACTGAGAACTGCCATGTATCACTTTAGTGCTCTCTGGTCAGACAGGACCTCTCCTTCCATGGAGAGCCAATGATGACAGTGGGGGAAGACAACCAAAAGTCTGTCCCTTCCCTTAAGAAGTTCTGTGGAGGCTGAGTAAACAGTTTTATCCCTCCTTGTTACCAGAGAGCAAGTCATTTTACCTAATAATACCATCGGTTGTTTCTCCATGCCCTTCTTGGGAATGAGTTATACAGTAACCATTGGGTACTATACTGGCAATGATGTGTAGGGTTCCTATTCATTCCAGGTAACAGTAGGTAAAAGCATACTTTGAACCTGCTTTTGCCTCTGTCCATGTTCGCTGAGACTCGTATTACTGTCAATTTTGCTGTTGCTCTGGCTTACACAGTTGTCTACTCTGCTGCCTGTTGTTTCTAGGACCCATACAATTGCTCACTCTGCTGCCTCTTGCCCATGTGCCATGCTGCCAAAGCCAATTGGTTACCAATTATGACAGAGCCTAGCAATTATCCCCACCTTTATCCTATGCTAAGGTCTCAGAACTGTCACAGTCATTACCACTGTCCCCTTATGCTGGACTGAATCAATGCTATTTATTATAGAGCAGTCAGGGGCAGGGGTTGGAGAAAAACAGTAAAGTAGACAGAAAATTCTCTGCAATATGGGCCCCTATTAAAAGCCTGGAAGTTAAATTAGTGTGTGTATCCTTGTCAGGAGCATGGAGGCTGATGGAGGAACTGAGATGAATGAATGTTTTAAGGATCAACATTCTCTGGTATTAATTCATGAAGATTTTTCTCAAAGTTTTCACTTTTTTGTCTTATGGCATCAATTTGAATTACTCTATATCTACATAATGCCTCTTTTGGTATTGGGATTGTTTTTTAGTTAAATATATAGTTTGCTATCTTATTGGTCCTATGACCCAGAAGTCTCTTTTTAAAAGTTTATTTTATTTGAAAAAGCAGAGTAAGAAAAAAAAAAAAGCAGAGTAAGTAATCAAAAAAGGAATACAAAACAACATAAAGCAAAACAAAAGGGAACATTGTCATGTGCCCAACAAAATATCAGGGAGGATTAAAAATATATAACAATAAATTACTAAAACAAGAACATATATAATATTAATGCTATATTCATGAATGTCTATTTTTTCTTTATTTCCTTGTAAATTGTTCTTTGGTTCTCTGCTGTGCATCTCATTTACTTTATTCTTTTTCCCCCCTCTCATCCACTCTCATTCCCAAGCAAGCTACAGTTAAGAAAAGATATATCCATATATACATATACACACTTATACACACATAGCCCCACACATAGACACATGCATATCTTTCCTATCCTTGCTGACACTTTGCTTTAATTCTGCTCCTAATTTGCTTGCTATTACTTAACCTCATCCTACCAAAGGATCCCTCCTTTGTCTTCTCTCACCATTTGCTTTCCCATCCACCCATTCTTCCCCTTTTATTTATTTATAGATTTTGGAGGGTGCTTTTACCCTTCAAGGTATATATGTAGTGTTGCTTATTGAACCCATTCCTGATGTGAGCCCATTCCCAGAAGTTGCTTAAAATGAAATTTTAATCCATATTTCCTTTCAAGTTCTTCCTATGTACCTTACTAATGTGAGAATTAAATTTATGGGTTAGGTAAACTAGCTAAAGACATGAGCTAACTATCTTAAATCACTAGCTCTGACAATCAACCAAAAATAAGATATTTAGACTGACTGAATAAAGGCTTCTTTAGAACTCATAAATCAGTGCATACCTTTGATTCCATTGTGATGTATGTATGAAACAAGTTATGAAAAGCACAGGGATGTCATGTTGTTTCTCTTCAATAGTAAATAATCTTGTTCTGGTTAAATAAGACTATGTGCTGACCTCCATAAATGACATTCTATCCCTATATCTATACCTTTGCATACATTGTTCCTATGCTTGGTAATGTACTACTGTTCTACCTTTATCTCATAAAATATGTAGTTTTTTCAAAATACAACTTTCAGTACAATTTCTCCAATTGGAGAAATGTGTGTATAACACACACATATATAAATATATATACACACACACACACACACACACACACAAACACATACACACACATATACACATGCATGCATGTATATGTGTATATATGTATGTTAATCTATGCATATCTATGTATAAATGTATGTACACATATACATATGTATGCATACATACATATATATTTAATTGCTCACTTTCCTCCACCACCTCCAGGAAATTACCATATTATAACAATAATAGCTAGCATTTATGTGATAGGCACTTTGCTAAGCACTTTACAATTATATCTCATTTGACCTTCAAAACAACCCTGGAAAGTAAATAATATTATCTTCATTTTACACATGAGGAAACTGAGGTTAAGGACTTGCCCAGGGCACTACAGCTAGAAAGCATCTGAGGTTCATTTTCGAACTCAAATATTCCTTATTCCAGGCCCATCACGCTTTCCACTGCACTCCTTAGCTGCCCTAGAATGTAGTAATCTCTTAGAGCAAAGCTTCTTAAACTATGGGTCATGAAACCAAATATTAAAATATCAGTCAACTCTGAAAAACAATGAAAATATCCTGCATCCTGCAGTATTAAATATTACACTAAGATTTTATTCTTTATGTTAAAATAAATAAGCTCATCTATCTCATTAGTATGCACATTTGCTTTTATCTTTAATAAATGGTAAAATTATATGTATATCAAAGAATTGTTTAAAAATACATTTCTCTATGATTTATTATCAGTATATGTTTGATTTGTATATATCTCTTTTACATCCGGGGGCAAGTAAAAGTTTCTTGGGTGAAAAAGGATCGTGAGTGGCAAAAGTTTAAGCCCTGTTCTAGAGGACAGGAATTGTTCTATATTTGTCTATTTCCATAAAATAGCATAGTTATGGAATATAGCAGGTGCTTGATTCATTTAATTAAATTGAACTGTTTTGAATTGAATTGCTTATTATCTTTTAATGACAAACAAAGGTAGGCAACTAGGAAAATAATATCATAATGGAAAAGAAAGATTTTGTATTGAAATTTAACAATCTAATTATTAGATTGACATCTAACAATAATAATAACAAAATATAAGACTGCTGTGACAAAATATACCTTGAGAGACTTCCAGAAAGAAAGAAGAATGAGAAATTAAAAAGCAGCCAGTTTCTCCAAATTAGATTAGAGATACTACCAGAAGTGAAACTATCAGAAATCCTGAGGAGGTAACATGGTATAGTGGAAATAGCATTGATTTTGGCATCAAAGAACCAGAGCTCAAATCTCTCCTCTGATACTTACTATCTGTATGACCTGGTATTGCAGTTTCCTCCCCTGGGAAAATTCGGAAGTTGAACTAGTTATTGGCTGTTAAAGTCCTTTCTAATCACCAAAAACAATAAAACTGAAGAAGAGTTTGATACAATGAACAAGAAGAACAGGAAAAAAAAACCTTAAAAAGAAAGATTAACTGAAATAGCATTTACAGTTTCATTAGAAATAATGCTAGAAATTCCTGAAGTCACATTCCAAGATTTAAGTGAAAAAAATTAAATCAGAGAAGGAAATAAGGAAAAGAACTAGATTCAGCTAAGAAAACTCAGGAGCAATGAAAACTCAATAGTCTGAAAGTTAATGTAAAAGAATAAATATCAGAGAAACAGACAAAAACAGACAGTGGGTGGCAAAAGATGGAAAAGATTTTTTTTTAATTAGAAAATTATTCAGTTAAAAAAACTGGAAAGCAGTACAAATAAAATAAAAGGATTTGGAAGGCAGATCAGAAAGAGGTACCCCTTAGGGTTCATGGCAGTTTTAAAGAACAAAAGAATTTATTCTATTTCAGAGAATTACATTAATATACAAACTGCTGTGGAGCTTACATTGTGGTTAGGTCTCTCTCTCTCTCTCTCTCTCTCTCTCTCTCTCTCTCTCTCTCTCACACACACACACACACACACACACACACACACACTCACTCACATAGAATAAATAGAACCATGACCAGGAAAATGTTCAAAATTCAACTCAACTAGACACTTCATTGTCAAACTTTTAAAGAAAATACAAAAACAAAGAAAACAGATGAACTCGGGTATTGGTGACAATGATTTTATAATATAGAAATTATGAGTGAAATTATCCCTTTAAAAAAGAATGGAGCATAAAATTAAATTGTGCAATGTGATTATAATTTTGTTTCGTCCAATTCTTCAGTGATTAGCTAGTCATTCTTCAAAATACAGGTGTGCTTTATTTTATACACATTCTATAAGAGATACATGAAAATAATTAGAGCAGTGACTGGGGCTGATGGATTGCCAAATGGCCATAATCTGTGCTGGACAAAGAAACAGAGTTCTTAAGAGCAATGGTCTACAAAATGGGACCTGAAGTACTATAAGGAGTTGTAGTAAGACCTCAAGGAATCATAGCATGAACTCAAAAAGACTATGACTAACCAATTAAAGGTAATAGCTACCCTAAAATAATACATAGCATTTTCATGGACCTATAAGGTTTGCAGAGTGCTTAACAAATATTACTTCATTTTATCATTACAACAGCTCTGGTAGGTAAATGCTCTTATTATTCCTATTTTACAGATTAGGAAACTGAGATGGAGAGTATTTAGGTGACTTATTTTTAATCACAGAGAAAATAAGTATCTGGGATCAGATTTGAACTCAAGTTTTCCTGAGTCCTAATCTAGACCTCTGTACCACTTAGCTGTCTGAGAAAGTAGGGAGTTAAGTCATTCATATCTTATTTTGCTTATAAGAGTCAACTATAGAGTTTGTCTCCTCCAAAACTATACCTTTTCACTCATTATCCTCAGCACTCCCCTAATCAGTGCTATATTAGCATTGTACATTCATTTTTCAGTAGTCTGATTCTTCATGATCACATTTGAGGTTTCTTTGGTGAAGAAATGGGAGGTGTTTGCCATTTCCTTCTCCAGCTCATTTTATAGATGAGGGAACTGAGGCAAACAAGATTAAGTGACTTGCCCAAGATCACACATCTAATAAGTTTCTGAGGCCAGATTTGAACTCAGCAAGATGATTCCTCACTCCAGGTCTGGTAGTCTATCCATTGGGCTAGCTAGTCAGTACTTTACAAGTTCCCAAATAGTCTAACTCTACCCCTGCACTTGGGGAATTTATAACCTAATAACTACATAATCCTCCATAGCAATAACTGCAGGTAGGTACCTTTGGGGAAATCGCTTCCATCAGTTTGCTCATCTCTTCCTTAACACATCACCTGGTGACAGTGGATACCTCTTGAATGGTGGGCTCTGTACTACAGAGCAGTAGTAACCAGTGAACAATGAATAAGATTCCTGTTCCTCCAAGTCTTTTTGTTTGGGACTGGGCAAAGTGAGTTGCACAGTAGCAATATATATGATTACTAGAGGAAGTAGTGATTCTGCACTTAATCTTCCAAAGTAAGGCTGCTTTTCTCTTCTCCCTAGTATTTTTTCAGAGTTCTAGGGATATTCCACAGGAGCTGGGATATCTTTTCTCTAATGTTATAAGTTTTGGCTCTCATTCTGATATGTCCCCTCACTTTTTAATCTTAGTTGTGGCCCACTTTTATTTAAACAAGTAACATCTATTAGCTCTGACCAAGAGGTATATACTTCAAAGATAGAGAATGAACAAAAGCACAAATATTTCCCTCCCAACACTTGCTGGTGCATTCTTTTCCACACTACTTTATAGAGAATGGGCTTAGACTTAATGAACTTTCTACATAAAATTCCCCCCCCCACACACACACACACCAAATTCACTTCCAAATATGGTATGGAAGTTAGATTGATTAGTCTGAATCTCTGATATTTCCAGAATGGGCTAGTCAAATTGCTTAGAATTTGTTTCTGTGAAAGGCATGTCTGACTGATACTGGTACCTTGTTAGTTTAGGTTAGTTGCTGGAATTAAATGAAATACTTGTAAGACATTAAATAGTTTTAAAAAGAAGGTTTACTTCTCCATAATATTGCAAAGGATATTCACCAAGTTCACTGCAGCACTTAGATTGTACCCTTCCCCTGCACATAGAAATGAATCTGGTCAGTAGGGTGATTTTTGGTCTTGGGACATCCACCAAATTTGAAAGGTTCTAATTCCATGTAACCTTATGTACCAGTAGGCCAAGCCCATATAGCCAAAGACCATCAGGGAACTGTCCAGGTAGATTCAATTTTAAGCTTTGACTTCTTAGGTTAGTCAAGTCCCAATGACTTTTCATGGAAAATCTAGTATAATACATCTAAAAGGGGAGAGAGGGAATTTTGGTAGATGGTGGTCTTATCACAGATCCTCACCAACTGACTTCCAGAAATTCTAGTGTAGACTCTGGGTCTCAGACCTGGATGGCTCACTTTCTTAACCTTTGAAAGCTCACCAAGATGTAGCCATCTCTAATCTTTATCACCTAAGTTAAGAGAGAACCAACATAAAGAGACAAAGAACAGAACCTGTGTGCTAGTTGATTGATTTAATCTCGGGGCCTCAATTTTATAAGGTGCAGGAAAGTGGATTTAGCCTTACAACTCTAAATCTATGAAACACGATAGATGGAAAAGGAGAAAAATTCTTGGACAAAGGAACTTACTGATCTATCAGTTCTCTAGGAAAAATCATAATTATGGAAGAAGAGTCAGATTTTTTTTTAAACTAGGGTTCTGAAACTGATAGGATGTTGTTAGCACTTTCAAACCTTTATACTCTATACTCTAGAAACAATTGAACTTAGCTCCTAGGCACTAGGCATAATTTGTTAAAAGAATAAGCTGTAGGAGCTTCCAACTCTTGATCCCTACACCTGCTATTGCCTTAGTTTCCCAAATCTTATATCTAATATATCTGGATATATAAAATTTATTATATATAAGATTTTTGGATCATTCTCTAAATACATTTTTATATGTTATATGTATACACACACACACACACACATATATATATATATATATATATATATACCTCTATATGTACATGCTGTCTCCCTAGCTATAATGTACATATTTCCAGAGCAGCCCCTAGCACAATGTAAGTACTTAATAATGCTTGATGATTGATTAATTGCAGTTGAAAATCAAGTGATCTCTTTTCTAGTCTAGTCCTCTTCCCTCTACCTCCTTTTCCCCCTCCTTCCATTCTCACTAGCTTCTTCCAGAGTCCCATCCCATATAACATATATAGATACACAAACACACAGTGTTATCTAGGAAGAAGAGATTTACACACACACACATACACACACACACCCCAAACCATGCTGTTTTGTAGCACATAGATTTTACTTAACTCATTACTTACAATGCCATTACTTGGGCATTTGCTTGAGTCTATGAAATGAGGAGCATCTCAAACTCTTCCCCCAACACCACACAGACTCCTGCTCTGCTTTGTTGAGTCAGTACATTATCCTAAATACACAGCGCTAGGTACCACTTCCTCTGACCTATATTCTGATTTAGTCTTCCCCATATTGATTAATTCTCTTCATGACCACACCAGATTTCAAGCAGACTGGCTTCCAATAGCATCTTATCTTCTTTACTAGAATGTAAACTTTATGAGGAAGAACACTCTCTTATATCTATTTTTGTACTCTGCCCTTCCCAGATACAGCATTGTGCATAATCAGTGTTTAATAAATGATTGCTAACTAATAGAAGTACCTGAATGACTAATATTGAGTTATTTAGTTTTTAGCACTATAGCCCTGAGACAAGTACTGAATTGAGTTTGAGGAACATTTTCTGAAGAAACACAAAAAGAGAAACCTGAATACTCAGAGTCAGATTCTTGCATGCACCTGTCCACTATTGTCCAACAAGTAAATCAGGTTTGGGGGTATGAGTTTCTGTGGGCAAACCTTGACATTGAAACTTTTAAAGAATGTAATGTATTGGGTGAAGTGCAAGGAAGCAAACAAGCTAAGCTTAAAGAGAAGTTTGCAAAGGGGAAAGATGATAATTGCCAATGAGCACACACTGTACTCGATGTTACAAAGAGATAAAATATGTGATGTGTATCAGGAAGAGGAGAGTAATTATACTCTGTCAATGGAAGCTGAACAAGAATGATGGTGAGCTAAGGCAAAACATTCTGGCTGAATTGCAAGAAAACTTTATAAGGATAATTAAATAATGGAGCTAGCTGCCAAGAAAGTTTGAAGGATTATTACTGGTGGTATTCACTCCTAGGTTTGACAATCAACTATTGAGAAGGAAGCAAAGAATAATGGCTACTATTCACCCACAATCCAAAAAGGGACTCAATTGCCTTCAAAGCCTGTCTCAGTTGCAATGCCATAGTTTTGTAAACAATTTGACATTTATTTTGCAACATTTATCTTATTGCAACAAGTCACAATGTTTCCCTTAATGACTTATGGTACTAGAAATCCAAATCAATAGCAACTATTTAATGAAAACCATTGGATTTATGGGCTATAATTTCATTTTCCCCCTAATTGTTCCCCTTAGATCACAGCATCATAGTAAGTGATCCAAAGCACCCTCTACAACCTTTATGTTTTATGTGCTATACAACAGTTGAATGGAGGATTAATTGCTTTGTACTGCAGTTTATTTTTCTTCTCAACTGAAATTTCTGTACAATATCAGTCGGAGAACAGGTTCAAGTAGGTTAATAGCTTTATGACACATTAAGCTGGATTTGGTTCTAAATGTTTATACTACAAATGTCTGAAATTAATGGAAATTGCTCTTCACCTATAGTCAATAATAAGTGTCTTCAAACTTATCAACTCCTACTTGATACATATATTTGAACAACAAACATACACGGGGGAAAGATCTCAGGCATGATACTCATGTTCAACTTTTTTTTTGATTGTTGTCTAGGCCATTTCCTTTCCCAGTATAACAAAAACAATGTTCATTGTTTCTCTTCTTTCATACTCAATGAGAATGAAGGATCTTTTTTCATATCTCTGATAAACAATTGCAATGAGAGTTTCTGGTTTTATGTCAATTGTTTTTATTTTTCAAAATAAAAGATGGATTTTGTAACAGGAAGCAACTTGAGAAAATTGAAAGTGCTATGTAATTCCTCAAAAACAATTCAATCTGCTTTTTATTCTACATTCAATTCAGTCCCAACTTATTGTCTATTGTTAATGTCTAAGAATATCTTAGACTCTGAGTATATTCACTGGTGACCTAATCCAGTTGGCTAGCCATACAGCTCTATGATATAATTTGGGCAATATGTATTCTTTAATAATTTGATTTTCACTTTGTAGACTGTGAAAAAATGTCTTCTGAGTGGCCACGGATTGCTTAGAACAGGTCTTACAATATTGCTTGATGTGGCCAAGACAATGCCACACGTGCAATGGAATTTACTAAAGAACATTTATTACAACCTCTTCAGAATTTTCATGGGTTGCCAGGTTGTTGAATTTTCTTTGTTGCTTCTCTTCTATTCCAATTAAATACTTTGCTATTTGATTGATGATTCCTGACTTATGTGTTCATATACATCCTAAAACTGAAATATCCTTCTCCATTCTTCTCATTCCTCATTCTGTTGAATTTCTTACTTATCCTTTAAAACTCAACTCTAATAGCAATTCTTCCTTAATTTTTTTTTCTATATCTCCTTAGTCAATGATAATCTTTCCTCTTTGGACCTCACATAGCCCCAGGGATTTCACCTTTTTTATGGACTTATTCTCTATTATTTTATATTTATTTATTTTATCTATATATCACTTGTTTTTGATTATTATTTATCTGTATGTCATAACTAACTACTTGACAGGACTACTTAAATGGAATATAATCCAGTGACATTAGCCTCCTAATTATTTCACAAAATAGATAACCCTTCTATAGACTCTGAGCATTTTTTACTGGCTGTCTTGCATATCAGGAATGTTCTCCCATCTTATCTCTACCTCCTGACTTCCTTGGCTTCCTCCAAATCCCAACTAAAATCCTTCCTTCTAGAGAAAGTCTTTCTCAATCCCTCTTAATTCTCATGCCTTGATGCTGTTATTTCCCATTTAGCCTCTATGTAGTTTATTTGTACATTGTTTTAATTGTCTTCCACATTGGATTGTCAGCTCCTTGAGGGCAGAGGATCTTTTTTGCCCTTCTTTACATCCCCAGAACTTAGAATATTGTTTGGCAGATAGTGGGCTTTTAATAAATGCTTATTAATTATTGACTAAGTAGGCATTAGGGTTGGGGAGTTTTAACAACAGCAAAGTATAAACAAACAAAAAAGTATAAGCAAAAAAAGTAGCAAACAAAAGCAAAGAATAAGAAAAGTAAAATCAACAAAGTGCATCATTTTTATACTTTTTCTATCTCCCCCCCCAACATATAAAAAGTACAATTTCCTATAGGTTTAATCATCTACTAACAATAAGTTTAAAACTCTTTTCCTAGCTAATTCCTGAAAAACTTTGCCCCAGAGTATGTAGTATCATCACTACTTTTTGTGGATTCAAAATTTCCTAAAAATAAGCTTCCTTATAATTCTGTTGCTCATCAATCAGGCAGCTTGGTGGTATAATAAATGGCATGCTAGATTTGGAATCAGGAAGATTGAAATTCAACTCCTGCTTCAGATGTTACTTAACCTTAGAAAGGTTTAAGTAATTTATCTTAATCTTAGTTTTTTTAATCTGTAAAATGGGGATTAAAATGGCATTTATATTCACAGATAAAATGAAATTTATGTATGATCTACATCAGTTATGAGAATATCCACTTAGCTGTCACATGAAAGGGCTGCTCAGGGAGTTGTAAAGTTTTGTTGACTCTGCCTTTTCATTTTTATGGTCCCCAGCTTTTACTCCTATATGAGTTAGGGGAGCAAAATTCTACTGACCTCTTTTTTACTTTAGGACATAAAGAGTATACCTTCTATATGATGCATAACTCCTGCTGAATATTTTTGAGTTTGGTGATAAACACAGTTCTTTTCATCTTTCCAAATTCTGTCAGGAAATTGCCTTGAAGATCTGAAAATCTATAAGTTACTGGAACTCTTGGAGGGGAAGGACAATATCTGACATTACAGTAAAACCCATGTTTCCCTTGTGCAAACATGTGCTATATCTATATCTATATCTATCTCTATCTATATATGTATATAAATTCATTTCTATACTTCATTACTTGAAAAGGTTATGATTTTAATCAAATACAACATGTACTCATAACTGATGTATATCACAATAATAATAATAATAATAATAACAGCATTTATGTAGTATTTGACATAGATTACAAAGTGCTTAACATACATCATCTCATTTTGTCCTTGAATATAAGCGTTACTGTTATCCCCATTTTACAAATGAAAAAAACTAAGGCTGAGAAAAGTTACTTAATCCTTCTGAGGTTAAATAATACCTGAAATAGGAGTTGAATTTCTATCTTCCTGATTTCAAATCTAGCATGCTATTCATTGTACCACCAAACTGCCTTACTACTATTCTTTACCTTAGCAAATAGTTTTGTGAGTTTCCATGCCCCAAAAGCACTTTATCCACTGTACCACCTAGCTGCCCTGATACACGTTGCAGGAAAAACAAAAATTCAACTAATCAATTTAAAGGTGTGAAAAAATAAAACTCATACTAAATGAGAATTCAGAGGATTTCATATGATGGTAGTCAAGGTCTCTTTTAGGTCTAAAAAATCCTATAATCCTAAACTTTATGGAAAATGGATTTTTTTAAAAAAGATTTTTATCTCATTTTGTCTTTATTAAGCATTTTTATCTCATATTTTAAATTCACAGAACTTTAGATTTGGAAGTGACTTTAAAGAACTTAAGACCTTTATTTTACAGATAAGGAAGTTAAGGTCTAGAGAAAGTAAATAATCCACCTGAGCTGTTAATACAAACTTTTGTAATCCACGTATGGTTGAGAATCAGGAGATATGATTTTTCTCTTTAGGCCTGTCATTTTTACTTGCTATGTGATCTTGGGCAAATTGGTTCTTCAGTTTCCACAGCTGTAAAATTAAAGTCTCTGACAGCTCCAGGATTCTAATTGTTTTCTGTCTTCAGTTTTGGTATCAATTTTTAGTTCTTTTTTTAGGTCAAAATTTGACATAGATATTATCATCTTGGTTGCTACATACTGAATGTACTCTTTTGAATCTTTAAGATGTCTGCAACCCAAGATTTATTGAAGCTTGACTTAATAAAGGTCTTCAGATATGTGTGGGGTCAGTTGTCTAACCAACAAAAGGAAATGGACTTATACCACAGCATAAATTTCCTGGCAATGAGCATTATTAAATATTTAAAATGGATTACCAAAGGATATTATATATGTAATCTACTCCTGTAGAGATCTTTAAAAACAGGCGATTTAGACCTATTAATAATATTTAGTTTTTTACTTGTTTTGTTTTGATAGTTCTCAGTGGAAGGAAAGGGATGACAAGATTAGTTTTCAAAGTTCTCGCTTGTTGACTTCAAATCTAGTATTTATCTTCCATAGTCTCTCCCTCAGCAGCCAAGGAAATCTGTTTGTTGTCACTGTGTTTGTTACTTGATCCCTCCCTTTCCAATGCTTTGGGGAAGGTCTTTCTACATACTTCATGATCCCGCCCTTGTACTTTCCTTTCACTGAATTAAAGACTTTTCAGTATGATCTCCTACAAGAAATCTTCCCTAATTGATCTCACTTAATTTCAACAAGTCCTCTACTCCAAGTTCTTTTCACATTATCCTGTTCAAATTTATTATATTTTATGCGATGCTATGTCTCATTTGCTCTGTCCCTATAATTAAATTATGTCTTTGTGAGCAATTATATCTTTAATACAATGATCTGCAAACAATGGTTGAATTCTAATACTTCCTTTAAGCATATGCAACACTCAAGCGAATCTATGATCTCATCCTTGTAGATGTTTCCTTCAAGGATGCAGATTGCCACAAAATTAATACCTGCCTATTTTATGTAACTCTTGTTGATTAATCAAGCATTTTTAAGTGTTTACTATGAAACAATTTTCATAAATATACCCGGTATGTTAGCAGCTTACATGTATTTAACCAACAGGAGATGCTGCTGCCCTTTGCCTACTTCAAATCACCATAAGAACCTAGAACTAAGCAAGTCTATATTCATCATGGTTGTAATCAGGGGTTTGCTGGAACCAGTTAGTTGTAACTAACTAATTTTTATTGATTGTTTCATTTTAAGAAAGCATTAATAAATATATATGTAGAAACATCTCCTGGTTCTCAGAAAACTGGCAACTTCTGTCAGTTCCTCCTCTATCTGGGTAGCAGCAGTCATGTTAATAATCTAATTACTATGGTCAATGTCAATTTATCCAATAAGCTCTGTTCTATAGCCTCCATCCCACTGAGAAAAAAAAAAACACACAACTTCTTCCTTAGTCTGTTATATTTCAAAGAACTTATTATTTAAGTTGGAGATAAATTGGTAAATTGGAGGCAGCCACACAAATGACCAGACAAGCATAGTTATTTTTTTTTAGTATTTTTTATAGAATCAACAAAAGAATAAGAAAAAAAATATTAAAAAACAACTTCTACACAGACACCTGAGCATCTTTTCATGAACCTCAACAATTCTTAAGCAGTTTAAAAGTATGTCTCAAACCCAGGAGCTAAAAATGACACACCTTCAGTTGTCCAGATCCAAACCTTTCATTTATTGCATCCACTAAAGGTGAACATGTATGTCTAGATAAGATATGAGTTGGATTTCACAACCAAATGTAACTTGATGGATATTACTGCTTTTCTTCTCAGATCTCAGACTACATTAGTGCCTTGCCTCTTCCACTTCTTGCTGGACATAGCCTGAAGAAGAGTGGCAAGGAGTCAGGCCATGGCTCTCTCTGCCCCAAAGTAATCTCTTCCACCTATCCCAAAACGGCAACTTCTGCCTCTTACTGTCAGCCCAATCACTCAGCTGAGTTGTGGAGAACCTCCAATGCAATGAAGAACAAAAATCTTTAGGCCTTCTATTTCCTGAGGTATCTGTCCTTTGAGGGATGAGGAAGAGAAAAGTTGGTGGAATAAAACTTCTCCCTCCCCCTTGCCTTTTTCTTGCCTAATCACCTGCCTTTGGAAAGATGAGGAGTTGTAAAATGGGGCCTCCTATCTGACCATATGATTCCCTTCTTATATTGCATTGGCTCCAGCCCAATCTTAAACCTCTGTTGTTTAGAAAAAGAATGAGACCACTCAATTCATTGATAAACATTCTCCTACCTGGTCAAAACTTTCATATCTCAGTGATTTCGCATTCCAGCAAATCATCATCCAAATGTCATTCCTTACCACGTGATTCCTTGCACTCTAAAGTATCAACCTAACTTTACCCAATCCTTCCTCCACATTCTCTGGAATGTGTTCATACGCAAGAATCACCTCCTCATCTTAAATCTTTTCTACTCCCATTTCTTCCATGTACTAGCTGTTACTGAAATCTATCCCCCTCCTCTCCCCAACATAGCTTCCCTGGCTATCCTGTCTAGTATTGGCTTTGCTCATTCTTCTTACTGATTGAAGTAGGGGAGCTTCTCCCCATTTCATACACGTTGTTCTCCCTCTATCACTCAGTAACCTCTCTTCCTTTGAGGTTTATACTATTCATATTTATGATCCAATCTAACAGAATTCAAGATTATTCCTCTTTCTTCTTCAATGAATTTTGTACCTGAATCACTCCTCATCACCTGCCCTCATATTTGAAGATTTCAGTATATATATTAATTTAATCTCAAACATCCTAAGCATTTATTTCTTCAATCTACACACTTCCCATGAGCTACTCCTCCATTCTGACTCATTCACAAAGATAGTCATATTTTTGTTCTGGAATTCTGAAGTCCCCTTCTTTTACCAAAAGAAATTGTTTTTTCATCTCTCCTTCTGCCTTTCTTTACTCTTTGTTCACACTATGACCTCTAATCCCTTGATCCCTCAATTCTCTCCTAGACCATCTTCCTTGCACTAATTACTCTACTATTTTTCACATCTTAAGCCGTGGGTGAACAAATTCAACTCTTCACTGTCCTTTTCTTCTTTTTAGTACATCACTTCAGATGTAGATCTCATCAACTCAGGAATTTCATTCCTATCTCTATGCTGATGATTCTCAAAACTACCTATCCTTCCCAAAACTCTCTGACCTTCAAACTCACTTCTCCAACTATATTTCAAACATCTTGAACTGAATATCCAGTGGACATCTTACACTCAATTTGTTTAAAATGGAACTCATTATCTTTCCCCTTAAATCCTGGTTCCCCAACCCTTCCTTCTCTATTATTAGAGAACAATGTCATCCTCTCAGTTCCTCAGGCTTGCAATCCTAAGTGTCATCCTTAGACTCCTCATTATATCTCATTCCCATATTCAATATGTTGCCAAAGTCTGTGGACCCTTTGCAACATCTCCCAAATATACCCATCTTCTCTCCTCTGATGCTTCCACAACACTAAGTCAGATCCTCATCACCTCATTCCCAGATTATCACAATAGCTCATTGGTGGGTCTTTCAAGTCTGTCCTTATTCTAAACCATACTCTATTCCTCTATCAAAGAGATTTTCCTAAAGTGCAGATCTGATCACGTCACCTTTTCCCACTGCCCACCTGTCCCAGTAAACTCCATGGTTCCTTATTGCCTTCAGGATCAAATACAGTATATTCTGTTTGGCATTCAAAACTTTATAGCCTAGCCTCTGCTACTTTTCCAGTCTTGTTATATACCATATTCTGAAATGCATACTCTTTAAGCCAGTGTCACTGGCCTCCATGCTGTTCTACAAGCAAGACACTCCATCTTTCAGGTCCAAGAAGTTTCTGGATGTTTTCCATGACTGAAATGCTCTCCTTTGTCTAGTATAAATAACTATGTCCTTGGATTCCTTAAAAATCCCAACTAAAAGCCCATATTCTATGGAAAGCTTTCCCCATTATGTTTGATGTTGATCATTAGCTGGAGATATTGAACAATATCAGTAGTGACATTCTCAGCCTTTCTCTGACCCCAGCAGATACAGAGAAGCTGTGATGAATGGAAGGGTGGCTACAAGTTCTTCTTGGAGAGTCAAATAAAGGAATGACAAAGTTAGTTTTGTCAAATGTCTGGAATTGCCTTAAGCTACTTTACATGCAACATATATACATATACATGCAGCAAATTTCATTATTTAGTACCCATAACTTATTCTTAATGGAGAATTATATTAATGATAATAGTTAACATTTTAGAGCACTTTAAAAATTTTGAAAGTCTTAAGTATTATCTCATGTTATCCTCATAATACTGGTAGACAGGTGATATTATTATGACCCATTTATAGATGACGAAATTGAGGCAGAGAGAGGTTAAGCCTTGTCCAAGGGTTCTATAGCTAATAAGTATCTGAGAAAGGATTTGAACTAGGGACTTTCTGATTCTAGATCCAGCATTTTTCTTTTTTTTTTTTTTCCTGAGGCATTTGGGGCTAAGTGACTTGCCCAGGGTTACATAGTTAGCATGTGTTAAGTGTCTGAGACCAGATTTGAACTCAGGTTCTTCAGAATTCAGGGCTGGTGCTCTATCCACTGCACCACCTAGCTGTCCCCAGCATTTTACCTTCTATACCACCTCAGTAGTAGTTTAAATGTCATATAGGGAATTTTTTTTTAATCCTAGGACAATGAGATGCAACAAGTTTCTAGAAAAGAGGAGTGGCATGGTTAAATCATGTAATTTATTAATATTAATTTGGCAGCTGTGGGAAGTACAGATAGGAGAGGGAAGATATTGAAGGCAGGGAGACCAAATAGGATGATATTAATGATAGGGAATTAATTAATTAATTAATGATAGGGAAGAGTAGTTTAGATCTGAACTCAGTTTGTAGCCATGTAAGTAGAGAGAAGGAAACAAATGTGAAACACATCATAAAGATAAAATCAATGAGATATTAATTGTTTAATTATGAGTCATGAAGGGGAGGGAAGAGACAATAATAATACAAAGGTTATAAACCTCAGCAACTGGGATGATAGTAGTGCTTTTTGACAATGATAAAAAAGTTAGAAAGAGGAGGGGATTTTTGGTGGACAGTGTTGAATTCCATTTTGGAGATGTCCAGTTTGAGATTTCTATTGACATATATATGGAGATATGCAGAAGTTAGTAATGTGGGACCAAAGCTCATAAAGGAGATGAGGATCGAATATGCAGCTATGTAGACAGGAACATTTAACCTATGACAGTTGATGGGTTTGACTAGAAAAGGGCTTAAGCTTTTTCCATTTGTGAACCCTTTTTTGCCTGAGAAATTTTTATTCAACCCCAAGTATTTAGATATATAAAATAATTATAGAGATCAAACATTTCCTAATATTAAATCATAATTTCACAAGCCCCCACCATGGGATTATGACTTACAGTTTTTGAAGCTTTGTATTAGAGAATGTAGATAGAAGAGGACCCAATTCAGAGTTGTACTGTACACCATACTTAAGGAGTATGGCATAAATAATGATCAAGCAAAGGAGACTAAGAAAGAACAGTAAGACAAGTAGAAGAAAAATCAAGGAAGAGATTGTTGTGAAAGGCCAGAGGATAGAGAGTAGATTGTAAGAAGGAATGGTCAAAAGTATCAAATATTGTATAAAAGTCAAGAAAGATGAAAATTGAAAATGGTCCATTGAATGTTTCACTTAAAAGAATCATTACCAAGAATAAAGTTGTAATAGAAACATCAGAGGTTTAGACTATAACCTCATTTGAAAAATATTATGGAAGAGAAAATAATGGAAGATTATGAAGAACAATTCCTCCAATAAGAAATGATACAAGCAAAAATGAATCTATAAAAAGCTTGGTGTGTGAGTCACTTAAGTGAAGTGATTCTAAGAGCATTTAAAGAACAGAAGGAGCTGGAAGGAAAACAGTAAATAGACAAAAACCAGGAAAGATCTAGAAAGATATTTATAATAAATGGTTTTTTTCCATCAATGCAATAGAATTACCACAATTGAACTCAGCATCCAAGTATTCAATTTACTAGTCAGTCAGTCAATTCATCAGATATCTCCTACATGCCAGGCCCTATGCTAAGTACGGGGGATAGGAAGAGCAGCAAGACTCTCCCTCCTCTCAAAGAACTCATAGTTGAAGAGGGAAAACAATATGCAAACAACTACATACAAAGAAGCTATATGAAAAATAAATTATAAATAATCAACAAAAGGAAGGCACAAGAAATAAAGGGAATTTAGAAATATTGCACTAAATTAATAAGAAACAGAAAGAGCAGTTCTCAGTACAGACAGAAGATAGATGATAGAAATATCTCAATTTTGAGGGCACTTCTAAAGATATCAGAAAGAGATAATGAACAAATGTGAGGATTTGACTGATGTTATTGCTACAGAAGGAAATCATGAGGGTACTAATAGTTATCAAGCCATATGTCTATTTTCTCTTCTCTACAAAATCTTTATGAAAATAATTTATGCATGTTTAAAGGCTTCCTTGATAAAAATATGAGAAAGGAAGTCAACTCACAGATGATATCCTACAACAGGTCAAATCTTAACAGTTGCACAATTGACTGAATGATACAGATAATACAAGAGTCTATTTTGCCTATTCTTTGTGACTGTCTAAAAACATTTGATTCCGAAGAGCTTTATATAAGCTTTCTTCTAACATAATGTTTTCAATGCATTTTAAGATCACACAAAATAAGGGGCAGCTAGTTGTTACAATGGGTAGAGCACCAGCCTTGAAGTCAGGAGGATCTGAGTTCAAATTTGGTCTCAGATTTATACTTCCTAGCTGTGTGACTCTGGGCAAGTCACTTAGCCCCAGTTGCCTGAGCAAAAAAAATAAAAAAAAATCACACAAAATTCTTTCATATACTCCAAAGAGATAACTTTCATTAATAGTTATTTGATTATTGATATAAAGTAAGCCATAAAACTCACCATGGATATTTGTTATAATCAAGAAAGAGGTCCATTGCAGAAAATAAATGTAAGACACCCACTCCATATAGGAGGCAAAGTCCTACAGATGCTTCTATTTGCCAGTGACATTTTACTGGATATATCAAACCTTGGAACATAACAGTCTTGTAAATGAAAATTTTAAAAATCAAAAAGAGCTAGCTCCAAAGAGCTTATCCTAATTATCCAAAGAAGGAAAATATGTAACTTAAGAATTTCTATTTTTTGAACTATGAAATGTGATTGGCTAAACAGACCTCTCAAGCTGGTCCATCAGTAACTATGTCTTAGACAGATACTACAGATGTGTAATGAATTTAGCCCAGAATCAAATAAGAGCAAGAGAGCAAACTACACACTAATGTATAAACTCAATATCTCTCACCTTTTTTCTAAGTCTAAATCCCATGTTTTTAATACTAATGTTCTTCTGGTGATACCACATGGTTAAAAATGATGAAATATAAGATAATCTTATTTACAGATCAACCAAAAGGCAATGGAGAGATTCATGGTGACATAAACATGCCACAGCATACTAGTTATAAAGAATTGCATACAAAAAAGATAAAAGATATCAATCCCAGATGCTGAATAACCAGATAAGAAGGTGGGCTAATTATGTAGTAAAGAGGAGGAATAATAGAAGGACAGGCTATATCTTGTATTAGTACTCACTTAAGGTCATGAGAAAAACATCTCACACTTTGATTAGACACCCTGTGGAGAATTTACAAGAAGTTTCTTTTGAAACAAGAGCCATAGATAAGAAAGCATAAATGGGTTGCATTCTGCACCAGTAAAAAATACCAACATCATTGAGATCATAGTTCCTTTGAAGCACTGAAGCATCTAGTTTCCTGACTCAGAATTGTCTTTTGTAATTTTGAACAATTTCATTCTTAGATTATCTCCTAAACCCCCTACTAGCATCTTCCTTAATTGCCTTTCTGTTGTATGGAGTCAACCCCAGAATGCATAACACCTGGAAGGTCCTACCAACCTGGTAATACTTTGAATATAGATACATTTATCCAAGGACCAGCCGAGACAATATGGCGAGCTTATCAATGAAAGGTTGACTACTAGGTGCTGATATCTTTTGTCCATAGAAACCCATAAGGAATGCACTAAGATGTGACAGAAATATCCCCACCTGTAAAATATCAGATTTTTTGAAATACTGAAGCAATATATCTTTTAAGTACAAAGATCAGAGAGCTAGACTTTACCTATAAGAATTAATTCTATAGTGGATAAGTTCAAGAGGAAATAATGTGATGACAAGCTCTTCTGCCTGGATGTGGAAGCCAGATGCTTCTCTGGGCACCATTTCAGCATATCTCAGCAATATTCTAAGGTGATTCCTCTCAAGTTGTACAGTCAAAAGAAGGACAAATTTATGTCAGCTTCAAAGTCAATATAACCAAACCCTGAGTGATATTGGGTTATAAAGTCATATTATCCTACTTCTCTCCCTTATGTAGCCACCATCATGGCTGCAGAAATAGAAGGAGTAAGTGGTCAGCTCATACATGGCAACAGCCAACACATGGCAACAGCATCCACGTGAGGTTGATTCAGATTAAAATGTAGCCAATCTGATGCTTGGGGACATTCTTTTAACTAGGAATGATAAAGATGACATCTGGCAGGACTCCATAATTTATGCCTATGTGTGACTGCAGTGAGCTATGTCAGCTGAGGTCCTCCTTTCATTCTGTGTAGCATGTCATCCATTCATTCTGACCTGTTGGAAAGAACAAATGGGGCACAACTATGATACTATGTTACCTTCTCCCTCAAGTAACTTATTGTGGTTAGATTTAGGACTCAGCATTACTTACAGTTACGAATATGATGAAATTGAAGGTGATTTAAAAACAAAAATTATTTTAAAAAAATTTAGCCCTAAACATACTCTATATGTAAGAGTTTTCTGTGTGCACTTGGTACTTGAGTTGGGGGTGGGAGATGGAAGTGTCCTGAGTACGTTTCCTCTTGTCAATTGTTGCAAGCATCTTTTTTTATACTTGTGATATCAGTATATAAAATGGGTCACATTCTCTTGATGCTTATACTTCATCATAATGAATTAGTCTGTGGTTGGAACCTGGATTTAATCTCACATATTAAGTGCTTAAAAAAATTTCTAAAGCAGATGTTCTTAAACCTTTTTGTGTCATAGATTCTTTTGGCAATCTGGTGATGTCTGGTGAAAGGATGCCCTTTCAGAATGATGTTTTTAAATTCATAAAATTTGCAGAATTACAAAGAAAATAATTTTATTGAAATAAACATCAATCTATATGTGTATATATATATGAATATATATGTATATTTAATTTCAGAGACTCCAGTTAAGAATCCTTTTTGTAAAGTGAACTTGGATAAATCATTCAAACTGTCTAAACTCTAAGTTTTCTCATCTATAGAGCAAGGAATTTGGACTTGATAATCACCAAAGTCCCTTTTAGTTCCAAAATGCTGATGAGAAGACTGTTTTTATTATCAAGTTGGAACAAAATCCATATGGAAAATGCCTTTTGTATTACGAAGAGCTGTGAACTAGAAAACCTAAAACTAGAATGTCACACATTTAACAATCATTTTGCAATTATCACAGGATGTCACATAGAGGAAAATCAGGAAATCAGATAATACACGTTAGTGACTTGTTTTTGTTATTTTCTGTTTGAACATCCAGAGAAATAGGAGTGGTTGACACTGCAGATCTCAAGTGATTATTTGAGTAGTTGTAACCAGAATCAAAGCTGATAAGCAAAATTCTTTGAATAGAGAAACTGACAGAAGAGCTGATGGGCTAGGGAGTGCAGGGAAGAAGCAAATAAGCAAGCATCTTTTCTTATTGTGCATTTGCAAAGTTATTGATTGCCCTAGTTTTAAGTACTAGATCCATTTTTTATGACACTTCCATTCCAGTGTGTGCTTTACTGAGGAATGCTTAAACCCATGATCTAATAAAGTCCTTGCTGAAATGATTTTAAGTTGCTGTGTAAAGAGGAAGGCCAAATATAAATTTGAACCAAACACTAGTCCAGTTGCTCTTCCCCTTCATCTTCACTTCAAAATGGAATTGGATTTGAACCATTCTCTAGAAACTATTCTCAATTCTTTGCAGGGATGTAAAATGAAATATAGAAAGATAAATAAGATATATATATATATTTATAGATATAAATACTCATCTGTTTTTAAACATTAATACTTTATTTTTTCAGTTACATGTAAAAACAATTTTTATAATTGTTTTTATAATTTTGAGTACCAAATTCTCTCCCATCTTCCCTCCTTGTCCAACTCATTAAGAATAAAAGCAATTTGATAATAAATATGTGCAGTCATGCAATCATATTTCCATATTAGTCATGCAAAACACATACATGTTAATATGTGTTTGTAAAATATATGTGTGTGCATGTATTTAGCCAATGAGAAAAAAATGTTCATTCTGAGTATACACACACACACACACACACACACACACACACACATATATATATATATACACAAAAAAAATTTGTTTTCTTTTTTCCCATAGTGGGGTAGAGATTGAGAGATAAAGAAAATAGATTTTTTTTGTTTTTTTTTTTAAAGAGATGTGTGAGGAGTATAGAAATGTACCCTCAAAAAGTTTTCACATATAAATGTTTAGGTGACCCCATAGCAGCTAGTTGGTATGGTGAACAGAGTACTGGATTAGGAATTAGGAAGACTCATCTTTCCGAGTTCAAATCCAGTCTTACATGTTTACTTGTTATATGACCCTGAGAATGTTACTTAACCTTGTTTTTGCCTCAGTTTCCTCTTCTATAAAATAAGCTGGAAAAGGAAATGGCAAACCATCTTAGTATCTTTCCCAAGAAAATTCCAATTCGGTTAGTAAAGTCAGACAACAGTGAGAAAATTATGGAAAAGCACATATTAAGATGTGATTTCTATTTGTTGAGATTATTTAAGTTATCTAGAGAATTCCCAAGTATTTTTTCCTTCAATTTACTTCACTTAATTATCCAAAGAATAATCATAGACGCAATAGAAATCCAGAAGAGGATGGATTCTTAAGACTTGACAGAATCTGACCAATCCCAGGTCTATTTGCAGAATTATTTATTGCCCCATGACAAAAATAATCATTAATAACATTGTTTTTATTACTCTACAGAATTACTATTTGAAGACTCATCATACCATAACATTATCTTCCTTTAGATTGACCCTGAAACCCCTCTCATCCAGGAAGAATACTTCAATTAATCAAATCCATTTTCCAACTGACCCCAATCTATTCCTCTCTATCAGTGCACAAAAACCATTCCAATGAATTTTAAGCATAATGAAACTTCTACAAAATCAAGAAATCTTCAGGCTCCAACTCATATACTACCAATAATAGTCAAAATAATTGAGTTTCAGTATAACCAGACATTTGGACAATCCTATAGAATTTATGATTCAAATTAACTTAAATTGTGTTCTCTGTACTTCTGTTGATTATATTTTAATATCTTTTGCATTGACTATTGTAATAGCCTCTAAATTAGTCTTCCTTCCTAAAGTCTGTTCACTTACATATCCATCTCCCATCTGACTACCGGAGTGGACTTCTTAATGCACCACTATGAGGACATCATTCTTCTATGCTGAAAACTTCTGTGGCATTTTATTAACTGTGGAACAGTGAGCAGAAGACATAGAATTTAAATCTGGGCATCATTACCCTTTACAACCTATTCTGACCTAGTAGCTCTGTCTTTTATTACTCCCTTTACAAGTTCTTTGTTCTAGCCAAATTAAATTACTTTTTATTCCAGTATTCTCATTCTTCCTTCTAGTTATCCTCCATGTCTTCAACGGACTTTTCCCTTTCCCTCCAGTTCGATTTTTTTACATTTCTTTCTTTCATAATTCCACTAAGATCCCATTTCTTCCATGAAAATTTCCTTAACCATCTCTCCCACCCAATATGAACTTGATTTATCACTGCTCTGATTTTTCAGAGCACTTTGCCTAAGTCTTTTTGCATTTCATTCATCTCTCTTATATCATAGTTATTGAACTGAAAAGGAACCTAGGGTCACTTGCTCCCCATTTTGTAAAGGGCTAAACTGAGCATACTAGAGATGTCATCTGAATGCTTTCTTCAGAATACAGAATCCCAGAGAACACAGCCTCTATTGGATTTCTCTTTTCACAACCCCAGGATCTAACAAACTTGACTAACCTAAGCCTTATATACAGGAGAGATTTAATAAGTGTTTGTTGAATTGCATTGAATTTCTCTTTCTTTTGGAAGAACTTGGGGTCAGGAAGACCTAAGTTCAAATCCTCCTTTATACATTTACCAGCTATGTGACTTGGATAAGTCATTCAAACTGTTTGCCCTGATTTCCTCAACTATAACACTGGGATAGAAACAGCACTTAATTTCTAAAGTTTTTGTGAGGATCAAATGAGATTTTTGAAGCTCTTAGCATAATGCCTAGTAAAGAGTAGTAACTTAATAAATGATTGTTTCTTCTCCTCCCTCCCCCCCTTTCCTTCTTTCCTTCCTTCTTTCCTCCCTCCCTCCCTTCCTTCCTTCTTTCCATCCTTCCTTCCTTCCTTTCTTCTTTCCTTCCTTCCTCCCCTCCTTTCCTTCCTCTTATAATTTTATTGGGGACAAGCATCATATTTATTTTAAAATATACAGTTAAAATGCTGAATGGAGCATTATGCCTCCAATAGAATGAACAATATTCACTCTTTGATTGACTAACTTTAATAATAACAACAGCTAATATTGATATAATACTTTAAGTTTTGCAAAGCATTTTATTGCATATTATCTCATTTAGTCCTTACAATCTTCCTGTGAAATAGGTGAATTATATAGGTCATAGGATCATGGCTTTAGAACTGGAAGGGACCTGACAGGTAGGGTATTCACACTAACTCCTGCCCCAGTTTTATAGATAAGGATTTAAATAAGGCCCAGAATATTGAATAACTTGTCCAAGGTCATTCAGCTAGTAAATATATGAGAAACAATTTGAACCCAAGTCTTCTTAATTTTGATAACACTTTTTTTAAAAGGTAAAAAAAGTAAGTAAACACTATTTGTAGAAGGGTTTTCATGTTCATAAAATAAATCATAAAAAGGTTCATGTTCATAAAAATCAGTCTCCTGAGAAAAATAACAAATTTAGTGCTAAGTTTTTCATGGTGAAGGTTGATGTCACTCAGTTACCTCTTCTGACAAAACATTTTTTTCTTCACTGATAGAGCTGTGATAATCAACAATGCTGTTGCTTTTCTTTTTTTCTTTTTTTGGTTAGATAATAAGATAATGTTATGGGTTAACTCGAAGACATGTCAGAACTTAAATTTCAAAAGATAATTGCCCCATTCATAATAGTCATCTTAGGACACTATCTTAATGTCATTGATCAAAATATTACTGGATTCCTTTTCTAGAATTGCCTCAATTTAATTTAATACACACACAACCCAAATTTCATCATTTAGTAATGATGTTAGTGTGAATTTAGAAATTTAGTTACAACTTGTTTTAATGAAAAAATATATTAGCAATAATGGCTAGCATTTTGATGGTGCTTTAATGTTTACAAAATGTTGACATCTTAATGGGAGTGGCTAAGAAGTTCAGGAGATAGATTGACAAGCCTTGAATCAAGAAGATTCATTTTCCTGAGTTCAAATCTGACTTCAGACACTTACTAGTTACATGACACTGAACAAATCACTTAACCCTCTCTGCCTCAGTTTCCTCATCTGTCAAATAAGCTGGAGAATGAAATGCCAAACCACTCCAGTATTTCTGCCAAGAAAACCTTGAATGTGGTCAAAAAGAGTTGAACAAAATTGAAGCCACTAAACAACCACAAAAGTCTTAGAAATTTCATTTTATCTTCATAACAACCTGCGAGGTAGATACTAGATACTATTGTTATGCCCATTTCACAAATAAGGAAACTGAGGCAGACAAAGGTTAAGTGACTTATCTAAAAATCATACAACTAGAGGGAAAGGAAAGGAACAAGTATTTATGTAGCACCTATTGACATCATTCTAAGTGCTTTATTTAGAAATATTATCTCACCTACCTTGCTGAGATAGATGTGATTATTATCTGTATTTTACAGTTGAGACCTGAAGCAAAGAGAGATTGTCTTGCTCGAGTTTGTCTGACTCCAGATTCAATGCTCCATCCAGCATGTCATCTAGTTTAAGTATCTGCCATTAACCACATTTAGCTCCAGATTATTTTTTTTTGTTACATTTAAAATTTTTTGATCTATTCTTACAGAATTACAACAGTGTGGTACAATGGAAAGAGTGTTGGGTTTGGAGTCAGAGGACATTAGTTCAAATCCCAGCTTTGCCATTTGTTATCTGTATAACTTTGGACAAACCATTTCATTTTTTTTTTGTGTGTTTCCCAGTTCTCAGTAAACTGATGGAAGAAGACTGAAATCTTGTGAGTCATACCCCTGAAGATATTTAAAGAAAAGCAATTCCAAAGAAGGTATTACAATATTTGAACCATCAAGCAGCATTTATTAAACATCTATATTAAGACTTCAAGGTTTTGTAAACCTTAAACACCATGCTGAGCACTGGGGCTTCAAACTCAAAAAAGGAAATAAATAATCCATCTCCTTGAAGAGTTTACATGCTATTAGAGAAGACATGTGTATAAATAAGTTTATATCAAATAACATTGTAATAATATATGTGCAAGCACTGATTGGTACAGTGAATAAGAGATGAACCTGGAGTCAGCAAGACTCAAGTTCAAATCCTGTTTCAGACACTTAGTAGCCATAATCTCGTGGGCAAATAAATCATTTAACCTGTCTAGCTGTTTCTTCATCTTTGAAATAAAGATAATAATAGCACCTAACTTCCAAAATTGTTGTCATGAAAAAATAATATGTTATAATATATGTAAAGATCGAATTATTATATGTTCCATATTATATATGTCATATATATATATATATATATATATATATATATATATGGTGTACAAAGAGTTTGGCAAACTAACTTAAAGAATTATAGAAATGTTAGCTATTAAATGAATAGTCTTTGAAGATAATGATATACTTATAATGTTTAAGTTCTACATATGATATGATCTATGTAGAATATGACTATGACTTTTGTCTGTGAAGTAAAACTCTTGCTGTAGAAATTTCCTCCACTGACAAAGGTCACAAACAATTTATAGCTGCTATTCAATCATTTTCACTTGTGTTCAAGACTTCATGACTCCATTTGGGATTTTCTAAGCAAAGATATTGGATTGGTTTGTCATTACCTTCTCCCGCTCATTTTACAGATGAGGAAACTGGGGCAAACAGGGTTAAGTGACTTGCCCAGGGTAACATATTTTTGCAAGCATTTGAGGTCAGCTTTGAACTTAGGTCTTCCTGACTCCAGACCCAATGCTCTATGTATGAACTGTACCACCTTGCTGTCTTTTTATAGCTCATTATTTTATAGCTAATTTTATGTTTATATATATATACTTACATATTATGTTTATATTTTATAGTTACTTGCACATATATACTTATATGCAATATTTATATTTTTATAGCTAATTTTATATTTAAATATACTCATCATATATTATATTTATATTTTATAGCTAAGACTTCAGTAGATATCTGAATCACATAAAAATTAAGTGACTTGCCTAGGATCACTAAACTCAAAGTTGAACACTGACTCTAAGACTATCACTTTGCTCTTTGTAGCATTGAGTTATTAAGTTCTAGCCACCTACAAAAAATAGCCTCATTGCTTTACAATCACACCTTATAACCACAATTTCACCCCAAGGCTGATCCCCTTCTTTTGAGACAATACACAAAGGCAGCTATGGACAAATTTTGCTTTCCTCCTACTCTTACAGAAAACTAACCCTCTTTATAAACCTTTGGGCCTACAAGTATCAGGTGGTACAATTACACCACAAACAAAGATTTCAGTGTCAGAAACTGAGAAACCATTACCATGGGGATTAGATGCTCGTCCAGCTCTATGTGGCCAACATTGTCTGCAATACAAGGAGCTATTGTGCCCAGAGAAATAGGGGGTGTTACTTGCTAGGGATTTTAAACTCAGCTATGTATCCAAACTTTAACAGTACTGGTCTTTGAAAAATAGATGATTTTTTTTTCAGGCATAGTTAATTTGTCTCACTTTTGAACCATAGCTCTTGGAACTGTTTTTATTAAAGTGTTTACCAGGAACTTTTGGTATGGTTTTCACTGGGTTCTTCACTCATTCTTGTGAATTTCTAATGGGCAAATTAGAGCTGAATGTCTTTGAAGGCTTTTTCATTCTTCTGAAAATGTCTCTTGTAATATGAGAAGGTAACTTCCTTCCTTCTTTGTGGACATAGGGGACTATGGGTATGGAACATTGCATATAATATCAGACTCTTTTGACATGCTGGTAATTTTGCTGAACTTTTCCTATGTTCTTATTTTTCTCTATAAGGGATGGTTCTCTGTAAGGGAGAAGGAGAAATATATTAGGAAATTTAAATAATGCAAAAAAGATAAATTTTTATAAGAAAATGTCTCATAGTACCTCCACACAAAGTAGTCATGTTCTACATAGGAATGTAAAGAATGAATCTAAATTTTCAGAATCCAAATGCAGCACATGTAGCAAAATAATATTTAACTATTATCTATCAGCTCTTGCAATAGCATATTCCAAGGATGCTTAGAACTTTAATAACCAATACTTATTTTTTTAGCTCTTTCTCATAAATGTTTTTAATCTCATTTTCTGCAACTCTCAGATAAGAAGACAGATGTACAAGATGATCAATATATTTTTCTAGGGTTCATATGCTAAGCAAACAATAGAGTTGACATTAGAAATGAACAACTAAATGTGAAAACAGAAGAATGTTTCAACTATACTGAAGAGCAATTTGAAATGACAGAGAAGAGATGCAGCAAAAGATATAGTAGAAAGCACATTAGCTCAAACATCAAGAGACTGGAACTCTATCCCCGGATTCTTCATTAGCTAGCTTTGTGATCCTATAGCTACTCTTCAAGCATCACAATTGCTTAAAAAATAACAACAAAACCCAGAAAACAAAACAACCTTTGATCTGAAGCAAATCACCCTGCTTTTATGAATTTCCATTTTGTTATTTATAAAGTGAGTGGATTGGTCTAGATTAGAAGGTCCAAACCATTTTTGTGCATTGTGGACCTCTGGCAATCTAGTGAACCTATGAACTTCCTACTCAGAATAATGTTTCTGTAAAATAAGAATAATATTTCAACTAGAGGTTAATAAGAATAATGTATTTTTTCCCATTCAAGTTCATGAGTCCCCTGAAATTTAAGCATGGACCCCACAGGACTCCAAGAAACTAGATTACAAATCCCTGCCAAGACATCTGAAATTCCTTCCAGCTTTGACATCCAGGGAGTAATTATTTTTGATGAGGATCTAATGAGATAATAATTTTAAAGCATTTAACAAAGTACCTGGCACATAATAAGTACTATATAAATATTATTGTTATCATTCTTGCTATTGTTATTAATTAGAGATAGCTAGATGACATGGTGGATACAACACCAGACCTGGAGAAAGGAAATTCTGAGTTCAAATCTTTAGATACTTTTGGCCTCATTTATTTACTACCTGGTATGACAACAGGGTTGTATATAACTTCTTTTTGCCTCAATTTATTTGTAAAACAGGGATTCGAATAGTAGTAGCTATCTTCCAGGACTGTTGTGAAGATAAAATGAGGTAATGTTCATGAATGTTAAAGTGCTATATAAATGGGAACTATCTATTATTATTATTATTATTACTGAGAATTTTTAGCAGCCAACAGGATGACCAGGCACAAAGAAAAGTACAGTGGGGCAGTAGGGCAGCTAGGTGGCACATTAGTAGAATATAGGGCCAGGAGTTAGAAAGAGTCAAGTTCAAATCTGACCTTGGACACTTATTAGCTCTGTGATCCTGGACAAGTCCTCAGTTTCCTCATCTGTAAAATATGCTTGACCAGGAAATGGCAAACCACTCCAGGGTATTTCCCAAGAAAACCCTAAATGGGGTCATAAAAAATCATACATGACTGAAATAACAAGAAAACCACAAAAAAAAAAATCTGTGGTTCCAGGAGAATCCTCCCAGATTTATCCATGAGAAGTCACCATGGCTTTTGCCTACATTTCTTTACTATGACATCTTGGATTATAATTCATTAGTTGAGAAGGAGATTTTTTAAAACTTCATATTTCCATATTGTCCTAGTGGTAGCAGCACTCTCCTAGATGTTTTGGTTGTGGCAGAGGCAATGAGATCATAGGAAGAGACTTTGAATAAACTGCCAATATCACGAAAAACTTCCACCATTATAAGAAGTCATTAAAACTCTGGCTGAGGACAGATGAGCCCATTAGTTTAGCCATCAAGGGGATATTTCAGGTTAGTGTTAGGTCACATGGGTGTTTCATGCCTAGTGCTGCTTAGGACATCTGTGCTTCACTTAGAATGTGAGTAAGTGAGAGGACTTTTGTTCTTGGAGTGGATCATTCAGAAGCTTTCTGTGGTATTGAATTAGGGCACGTGCCAAACCTTAAGGTAATAAGAAAAATCCTGAGCATTCAAGAATAAAGATCCAGCTTCTACAATGGCCAAACAGTTCATCAAGAAAAGCAGTAAAACTGCCAAGCATATTATATACAGAGAATTCAGAAAGCAATCATTCTGAAAATGTATGCTCACTTCCCAGAATGTTTAGGATATTTAGAAGTGAACCATTTTTCACTTGTCTTATTACCCTGCATTTATTTAGTCATGTGCTTAAAAACATTTTTATGAGTAAAATTAATCTTTAGGTTCTGATAGCTGAGAATTTAACCCCTCAAATATCAAAGGAACTTTGAAAAGCAAGAACTCCAACAGTACTATTTACAAAGTAAATATTAGAGGGTAAGCTTGATTTTTCATTCAACTTGGTACAGCTCTTCACTGACAAGTCTTTTGGGATATACTCACTAAGGTCATAGTTTTAGGATCTAAGAACATTATACAGTACCTACAGGGTGATACCGACAACAGATTAGAAATGATTACTTTTCTTTCCATCCAAGCAACATCCCCAGTTTCTCCAGTGAGCACTTGTACCTTGCTCAGCGCCAAACTTAATCCCTTGGAAGAACTAATTTAGGCCATTATTCACTTCAATCAGTTTTTTTCTCTCTTTAATTCTAAATGTTTAGTTTTTATTTCTTGAATCCTATCATTCTCTTTTGGATTGATAAATTGATGAACTCCTTTCATGTCCATCAGCTTCTAGAATAAACCTTTCCTCTCTCATTATAAACTGCTGGATGGGCTAAACATGGATAGACATATAATTTGAGTGGGGCTCCATCTAATGGGTTAAAAAAATCTGTGACAGAAACAAACAAAGATCATTGTTCATTTGCAGCAAATCTCTCCCAGTGTCTCAAGGGAAGAAATTGTATTTTCTTGCTCTTTTATTGGTTGTTCAGTCATTTTTCAGTCACGTTCAACTTTCTGTAACCCCATTTGGGGTTTTCTGGGCAAAAAGATTGAAGTGGTTTGCCATTTCTTTCTCTAGCAAGTTTTACAGATGATGAAACTGAGGCAAACAGGGATAAGTGACTTTCCCAGGAACAAACAGCCAATAAGTGTCTGAGGCCAGATTTGAATTCAGAAAGATGAGTCTTCCTGACTCCAGGCCAGGTATTCTATCCATCTGCCACCTAGCTGCCCTTTTCTTGCTTTACACATATAAAACTATTTTTGGAGTCATATGGGAGCTTGTATAAGAAAAGAAAGAATACATCATTGAAAGATTTTTTAGGTTTACTTCTGTTTGTATTTAATATAGGCCATGTGATGAAGAGGACAGAAAAATAGCATGATGAACTTGAATAGTCTACAATGCCAGTTTGGATAATCCAAGAGATAATCTGTCTCTCTTATATCTGGATTTATTCTTTATAAAATTTAAATGCATCAGATAATTTCCAGACATTTCTTTTCAGCTTATTCATACAGTTTTGTCCTCTAATATAAGACAAGAAAATGAAAGTTCAGGGGTCATTTATATTAAGAAGTTTACTGTATGCTATTTCCTACTTTCTGTCTATTCAACTTTTGAATATAAATGGATATCTGGAATGGCATTGGCTACGAGTGTTGCCCTTCTAAAACTGCTCTCCCCTCTTCCTTTTCCCACATTGAGCTATTTGTTTGGAGACAACCATTCTCCCTATTCTACAGTGCCCTGATTCACCCAGCTCAACATTGGTCTCATGTCCAATGTTTCCTTCACTTCTTTTAACCGGCCATTGAGGCCCAACTTAATTTAGATATAACCCCCTGAGGTAGCTTTATGATAACACACGGCTCTAGAAAAGTTATCACAGGTTCAAGACTATGATGGGTCAACAACTATTCAAAACCAAAGCTCATATATCACCACTTATGTGCTTACTTTTAGCAGACATCCAAAAATATGTCAGTTTAAACAAATAAACAAAAAAGCCACTTAATGAGCAGAGAAGATTTAGTGACAAAAAAAAAAAAAAAATTCCTCTCTATAGGACACATACAAGAAATACCAGAGACCATAGGTAGAGGGCAGATAACACACGTAATACTTGGAGTCAAGGAAGAGACACCCAGAGTCATTGATCAGGAAACCACATGGTTAGAGCACCAACATAGGAAATATGTGGCCAGGATAAGTCACACCTCCAACACCACACAGGTGATGATGTCCTCGTGCTGTCCCCTCTGCTTGCTAGTAGGCATGTTGTCTCTCCTGGGAATGGCTCTGCTAGTTTCTTGATTTCCACTGGTCACTTTATTTGGTGTTTCTTCCAAGCCTCTGGTTGCCAGACTTCTCTGCTACCATTTTCTCAGTGTATTAGAGATTTTTGAACCCAGGAGTAACCATGGTTAGATCTGTATGAAATGAAAATTAGATTAATCATCAAAGTAGAGAATAATTTGAAGAGAATTTTAGCAGGAAGACTTGTAAGTAGGCTATTGTAATTGTTCATTACCAACTGGTTTTGAAAACCATTGCTAAAGTGGTGGTCATAGGTCTAGAGAGTAGAGGATGGATGGATGAAATATTATGGAGGTGGAATTGATTGAACTTGATAGCTAATTGGCAATTCTTTCCCTTGGCCTTATGGAATCCCTGGCTTGCTTTAAGGCTCAGCTCAGGTAGTGCCTACTATAGGAAGCCTATTCTAATTCCTGCCCTTCTCTCCCAACCAGTTGTGAGTGCTCTCCCTCAGAGGTTATTTTGAATATATTTTGCATTTAATTTTAGTCCTACATATTATTTTTAACTTTGAAAGGCTTGAGAATCTTGATTGATGCAATAACAATTCCAGAGGACTAATGATGAAATATAGTGCTACCTCTTGATACATAGATGATAGATTCAAGAAACATAATAAAACATAATATTTTCAGTCCAGTCAGTGTGCAATTTTTTTTTTTTGCGTAACTATCCATATTTGCTCAAAGAGTGTTATTTTCTTTTTTGTAGTGGGATGTCAGGAAAGTAAGAGTAGATAGGGATAGGATATCAGAAAGAAGAGAGAAAGAGATGAAGGAAGGAAGGAATATAGGAAGGAGGAAAGGAATGTAGGAAGGAAGGAAGGAAGGAAGGAAGGAAGGAAGGAAGGAAGGAAGGAAGGAAGGAAAGGAGGGAGGAAGGGAAGGAAGGAAGGAAGGAAGGAAGGAAGAAGGAAGGAAGGAAGGAAGGAAAGAAAGAAGGAAGGAAAGGAGGGAGGAAAGGAAGGAAGGAAGGAAGGAAGGAAGGAAGGAAGGAAGAAGGAAGGAAGGAAGGAAGGAAGGAAGGAAAGAAGGAAGGAAGGAAGGGAAGGAAGGAAGAAGGAAGGAAGGAAGGAAGGAAGGAAGGAAGGAAGAAGGAAGGAAAGGAGGGAGGAAAGGAAGGAAGGAAGGAAGGAAGGAAGGAAGGAAGGAAGGAAGGAAGGAAGGAAGGAAGGAAGGAAGGAAAGAAGGAAGGGACGGAGGAAGAAGGGAACAAAAGAAAAAGAAAATTTTGATATCTTTTTTCCAAAAATGCAGAGTACAAGGCAACTTTGTTGAGCAGTGGATAGAGCATTTGTCCTGGAGCAAGGAGAATTTGAGTTGAAATCCAGACACAGACACTTGAAACTTTTGAGCTCTGTGACTCTAGGAAAGTCCTTATCTCACATCCCCAAAATGCAGAGAACAGAAGGAAAGCTAGAAAGAAGCATAGACAAATAAGACCTATTTGAAAATTATAGTTTTAATTTAGTACATGCTCAAAAAAAGAAAAGTAAGTTGAATATAAAATTGTTGTATAGTCTTGTGATCCTATTTGGGGTTTTCTTGGCAAAGATACTGGAGGGGTTTGCCATTTTCTCCTCTAATTTACTTTACAGACGAGAAACTAAGGGAACAGAGTTAAACGACTTGTCCAGGATCACATAGCTAGTGTCTGAGGCCAGATTTGAATTCAGGAAGTTGAATCTTACTGATTTAAGGCCTGGTGTTCAGTGCACTATGACACTACCAGAGGAAGAATTAAGACCTAGAGAGGTTGAATTAAATGCCTCAGTCTCTCACAGCTGGTGTCTGTAAAGAATTTTCAGATTAGTTCTTCCTAACTCCCAGTCCCATTATTAACTATGCCAAGTCATTATTTTTCATTCTTTGGGACCCAAATTCTTCCCTTTATTACATCTATCTGCAGCAAAACAAGAAATAATAAAATCCTGTTGCTATATTTTGGCCAGCAAGAAACCTCATTATGTCCCTATAAAATCAACATTTATCATATTTATTAATTTCCTATTATATGAAAGGTCCAGGGATAAATGCTGTGATAATGTAAAGCACTTTCCAAACCCTAAGGCTCAGTATTAATGTTGTTATTGTTACCATTATTGATTGTTGATGTTACAAAAATGAATCCCTTTCCGAACTTGAGGCTAGTATTGGGGGAAAGATGTGGGAAAACGAATATATTTGCAGGTTAATAAACAAGAGGCAATTTGGGTTGAGGCGAGTAGTAACAATTAAAGTGAAAGTTCCTTGTGGAAAAAATAACCCCAATAAGTCCCTCTTGAATGGAAATAAAGATTTTGAAAGGAAAGCATTGTAAATCTGGGTGTTATCTTTTTTTCATCCCAGAAACTCAACTCTAGAGACTTAATATCCAAAATAACCTTAATGTGGTTTCTTTTTTCCTTATTTTTAACTTAACAGTATTTTATTTTTTCCAATTATATGAAAAGATAGTTTTCAACATTCAAATTTCAACATTTTTTTCTTCAGTTTTTGGGGGGGAGGAGTTAAGTGATTTGCTCAGGGTCACAGTGACCCTAAGTGACTAGATTTGAATTTAGGTCCTCTTGACTCCAGGGCCAGTGTGCCACCTTGTTGCCCTTATATTGCATTTGTGGGGAAAAACGTTTTCAAAAAATACTTCATAAATATCAATGTTATTATAATTATAATTATTAGTTATTAAATACATAAAGATTTTTTGAAATCCTTCTATGTGCTTTCTTCTAGCACATTGTAGATTCTTAAAATCTTTTTTACATTTTGAGGTTCCAATTTTTCTCCCTTCTTTCTTTTCCTCCCCTCCCCAAGTTAGATCTGATATAGGTGATATATGTATAATCATGTTAAGCATATTTCCACATTAGGCATGTTGTGAAAGAAGACTCAGAACCAAAGGGGAAAAACAGGAGAAAGGAAAAAAAACAAACAAACAATAAAGTAAAGTAGTATGCTTCAATCTGCATTCAGACTCCATAGTTCTTTCTCTGGATATGATCATCATTTCCATTACAAGTCCTTTAGAATTGTCTTGGATCATTGTATTTCTGAGAAGAACTAAATCTATGTCAATTGATTAGCAAACAATATTGCTTTTACAGTGTACAATGTTCTTCTGGTTCTGCTCACTTCACTCAGCACCAGTTCTTGTAAGTTTTTCCAGGTTTTTCTAAAATCCTAAAATTCTAAAATCATATATATATCCCAGCCACTATACTAAAAACTTCACAAATATCTTATTTTTATCTGCACAATTGCCCCAGGAGTTAGGTGCTATATTATTCTCATTTTACAGTAGAAAAAAACTGAGCCAAGTAGAGCTTAAGACCAAAGTCACACACCTTCTAAGTGTCTAAGATGAAAATGTGAATTCAGGGTTTACTGACTCCCAGTCTAGCATCTTATCAGCTGGGGAATGGGGCATAGTGTATGACTTTGTCTTTCCTTATAAAGCCTAAATAAAAGGGAGGTAGATGAAGGGAACCTGGGAGTGACTTTTTTTTTTACTTTCTACCTCTTTCCTTCCTTCCTTCCTTCCTTCCTTCCTTCCTTCCTTCCTTCCTTCCTTCCTTCCTTCCTTCCTTCCTTCCTTCTTCCCTCCCCTCCTCCTCCCTCCCTCCCTTCCTTCTTCCTTCCTTCCTTCCTTTCTTCCTTCCTTCCTTCCTTCCTTCCTTTCCTTCTTTCTTTCTTTCTTTCTTTCTTTCTTTCTTTCTTTCTTTCTTTCTTTCTTTCTTTCTTTCTTTCTTTCTTCTTTCTTTCCTTCCTTCCTTCCTTCCTTCCTTCTTTCTTTCTTTCTTTCTTTCTTTCTTTCTTTCTTTCTTTCTTTCTTTCTTTCTTTCTTTCTTTCTTTCTTTCTTTCTCCTTTTCTTTTTGCTTTCAAGAAAATTAAAATACTTATAAAACTTCAAAAATCCTTTATTTAAGCAGTAACCATACATCCCAGATTTCCTGGGACAGTCCCAATTTCAAGAAAAGAAACTGCTTTTAAAAGGCTTCACAAAAAGAACATTTTTGGTTAGACCACAGGTTCTAAAAAGTGTGGTCACTTTGTATTTGTGAGAAAAAATTAGGACAGAAACTTGAGGCCAAAGAAAGAAAATGGGTGTCACTAGGGAAGCAGTTAGGACTAAAAATATCACAAGGGCATCCCAGACTTTCTTTGTCTCTAGGCCTATCCTGAAACCCTCTCAATCTTCCTTTTTACCCCCACTAATTCCTGTTCCATTCAATTCCATATAAGATCATGGGAAAGCACCAGTTGTGTCTTAGAGCTGGAGATATCCCTGCTCCCATTCTATATACAGCAAATAAAAAAGAATCCATCTTTCAATTGCAGCAAAAGGTCCTCTGCAGAAAGTGGGATTTTTGAGCTGATACTTGAAAGAAGCCAGTAGGCATGGGTTAAGAGGGAGAATATTCTAGGCATAGGGAACAGGTATTTATTGTTATTCCATAGGATTTTTTTCTTCATTTTTTTTGGGGGGGGGGAGGAGTTAAGTGATTTGCTCAGGGTGACACAGTGACCCTAAGTGACTAGATTTGAATTCAGGTCCTCTTGACTCCAGGGCCAGTGTGCCACCTTGTTGCCCTTATATTGCATTTGGGGGGGAAAACGTTTTCAAAAAATACTTCATAAATATCAATGTTATTATAATTATAATTATTAGTTATTAAATACATAAAGATTTTTTGAAATCCTTCCTATGTTCTTTTTTCTAGCACTTAGCAAAATATCTGGTGTATCGTAGATTCTTAAAATCATTTGATTCAATTCAATTCAATTTAATATGACATTTATCAAATCTAATATAGCTAGACAACTAGTATTTATTAAATAATGCTAAGAGCTGAAAATACAAAAAAATGATCAAAGGAAAAAAAAAAAAAGAAAGAAAACAATTCCTTCACTCAAGGATCTTCCAGTCTAATGGGGAAGATTTATTATTCAACCAACTATATACAAATAAGATATATACAGGATAAATTGGAGATAACATCAGAGCAAAGAACTAAGATCAATGAAGACCGGGAAAGGCTGTTTATTTAAATTAATTGAATTGAATTAAAATGACTTTATTCAATAATTAGTGGAACCTACTATATAGGCAGGTGCTAGTGATACAAAATTTAAAAAAATTGCACAGCCTTTTCCTTAAAGTTGCTTATAATATAATGAATGAATATTTAATACTCTATTTGACCCTCTGAGCAAATAAAAATGTTCTGCCACTTGGCATCTGTATGACCTGAGGCAAATCCCCTTAACTCCTCTGGGTTTTAGATTCTTCATCTATAAAGCAAAGGGGTTGGACTTATAACCTCTAAAGTTCTTTTCAACTTTAGATTCAATCTTAGGAGCTAGTTGGGGAGACAAAACCAATAACAACAAAAATTCAAGATAAAGTAGAATTAAGTGCTCAGTTATGTTATATGAATCATAAGTATGAGGGTAGCTCAAGAGGAAAGGAGACTAATAAGGATGGAAAGATAATATAGAAAGTAATAGATGTTAGAGGGAAAAGAGAATTTAAGCTTTCACCTAGTCTAACTCCCTCAGAGATGGGAACTAAACTGAAATTTATACAATGAGGTAGCATGGTATAGTGGGAAAAGAACTCTACAGAAGGAAGAAAACAAGCATTTATTAGGTACCTGCTATATGGCAGGCACTATGCAAATTATTACAATTATTATCTCATTTGATCTTCACAACAACACTGGGAAATAGGTGCTATTATGATCTCCATTTTACAGTTGAGAAAACTGAGGCAAACAGAGGCTAAATGACTTTTACTGTGTTTCAAAGCTAGTAACTGCCTGAGGCTGAATTTGAATTTTAGGCTTCCTAACTCAGATCTCCTACTCTATGCATTGCATAATATATCTGCTCTAGACCCAGGTTCTCATTTTCTTTCCTTCACTCAAAAGCTGTGTCATTTGAATATGTCTTTCAATCATATTAGGAAATAGGAGGAAGTCAGGTTAGAAAGTTAAAGGCGGGGGAGGAGGAAGATGGGGAAGGGAGTACCTTAAAATCCAAATGGAAAAGAAATAATAGAATAACAAACAATTATCAATGTGTTAATTTATCAATAGAACTTGGAAATGAATATGGAAAAATTACATCTTATCCTTGTATTAGTTATATTCTTTTACCCATATTAAATATGAATTTCTAAAGCCTTGATTCTTCAAAGGAATGACTCTAATGTAAACTCTGAATTTATGATTATTAAAAGAACTTTACAAAGGCATGTTTTCCTTAATATTCCCATGCATTCACTGCTTTTCAACATGATTTTATATTTATTTGATTTTTTAAAATGTATATGACACAATATAAAATAAAAATTAAAATATAAAATATGTTGAATGTAATATACTTGGACACATTTGTTTTTATAAAATAATTATTCTTGAGGAACTTAGCACCTTGGAAAAAATCACACAACTAAGCACCTTATATATACACTAATATGACATTGCTTTAAAGATAAGGTTCATTAATTTGCCTAAAGTCACTGTGAAGTTCATTGGTAGAAATGGAATTGATATTAAAATTATTAAGAACTGGCCACTGCTCACTATTAAATAAAAACCTACAAAAATATCTTGATTCAAATACTCATTAAAGCAATGCTTTAATTTTATCATTCTCTTATGCTTTGTGGATGACTCAATACACTATAACATAACTGGGTTTTTAATACCAGAGACATAGATTCTTGGAGTAGAAATAGAGCTTGGGGTCATTTATTATGACATCTCAGTCCATGAAAGAATCTCTTCTATAAGCTGCAACACCTGTTATCAGTCTCTATTTGTACATATTTACTGATGGGAATATCACCACTTCTAAAAATAATCTTTTTTCATGAGTGGATAGCTCTAATTGTTTTTAAAAAAATGTTCCTTATATTAAGACAAAATCTGCCTGCCTCTAACTTCTACCTCTTTGTCTGCATTCTGTTTGAAGGACCAATAAGTCTACTTTTCTCTTCTACATGATATAATTTGAAGATAATTTATCAGTTCCTCTTCTCTCCATTCCCCTTTCCCCCAACACACTTTCCTTGATAAGTTTGGAAGCCCACTCCTGGAACTGTTTGTCCCATTACACAATTTTTATATTCCATATTGTAGACTAACTGGTGAATATCCTCCTTAAAATGTGGTGTCCAGGAGATAAAACTCTTGATGTAGTCTATTTGACAGAGACAATAGTGGGACTACAGCAACTTTTTTCATATGGATATTACAAAATAATAATAAATGATTTCTGGTTTAATTTTCTTATCACCATTTACTTAAGGTGAGCAGGTCACATAACTAGCTAAAGTCTGAAAAAACCGACCTGAGATATCAAATACTATCCTGGGTATTAACTGGTTACTTCCTGCTCTCTATCTGCAAATTTACAACTTGAGAGCTAGCTGTGGACCCCATTCATATTTTCTGATCAGTTACCAGATACAGATCTTTCCCTTTTGCTCACTGTTCTTTGATATGTAAATCATTATCTTTCTCTTCTGTTTTCTACAAAATTCCCTTGTGTCCATCCTGCCCATATACCTAAAACCTGAAACTGATAAAACTGTTATCCAAGGTTCACTGATTTTTGTATATAATGAGTCTGACCAAGTTTTTATCATAGTTTTGCATCTTTAATGACTAGAATTGACAACAGTACCTACTAAAAGATCACTGGATGATTTCTGTCACAATTTATAGCCTTTATATAATGCTTTAAGATTTTAAAAGTCATTTACAAATATCAACTCATTTGATTTTCATAACAATTCTATGCTATATGTAATCATTATCAAAATTGTTATAGGTAAGAAAACTGAGGCAGAAAGAGGTTAAATGACTTAACCAAGATCACACAGCCAGTAAATATCTGAGATAGAATTCAAATTTAAGTTTTCTTGACTCCAAGTGCTATGCTTTATCTTACAACCTAAATGCAGCTCAAGACTAACCTGGGATTATTGATTTGTTATTTTTTAAATTATCAATCAGCTTAAATTAAGCCCCTAGAGATTTTCCTCCTGAATTGTTAATAAGACAAGTTCTCTCCATTCATGTATTTGTACAATTGATTTAAAAAAAAAACAACAAAATGAAGAACTTTGTGCTTATTAAATTTAATCTTGTTGATTTAGGCCAGCTTTGGAATCAAGATTCTGTCATTCATTCATATATTTAATTAAGCATCCACTTTGTGCTAACCACAGAGGTTACAAATCAAAAAACAAAACAGTTCTTTCTCTCACGGATCTTATATTCTATTAGGGAAAATATTTATTCTATTAGTATATCTTTTCCAGTTTGGAGAAATTCTCAAGTAATCAGAAATTTAGATGAAGATAAAGTGAGCATGTTAAACATATTTGCCAGAGTTTCTTAGTGCTTTTTCAAGTTTCAGAGATGTAACTATTTACCAGGTAACACAGAATCTTTTCCTGAATGTCTCATGCAATGTATGTCTACCTGGCTTGAGATGTTAAGAATGAATTGTCACTTCCCTGACTTTTCCATGTTGCATTTTCTATTCCCACTCCCAAACTTTGTATCTGTTTCTCTGCCATTTCATCAAGTTAGGGTGTGGGGCCAGATTGATGGTGACAGTAGGGTAGAGAAAAAGGAAACTACAGGTACCAGTTTATAGGAGTGATTCCTGCTTCTGGAGGGTAAGTAATAACAGCATCTGCAGCTGAACCCAAAGTCCTGTCCTGGTTTTGTTATCATGTTATCAATCATAACATCCAGTTATCCTAAACTGTTATCAAACTACTTCTTGGTCTAATTGATAGAAATTTCTTTTTTACCCTTTAGGACACAGATTTCTCATCTCTGCTTATGTTAGCCCCTGAGGTTGTATGGCATAATGATAGGGAATGAGGAAATTCAAGTACGCTTCTGATATGTACTGGTTATAATCCTGGGCAAGTCATTCAACCCCTATCAGCAGTCTGAGCTTTGGGGAATCTGGTGTGCATCTCCACAGAGTTTTCCTTAGTCATGAAACCTTTGGTTCTGCACCCCCCCCCCAATTTTATCATATATATATATATTGTATTGTCTCACTAGCCCCATAATCAGTCCTTTTTCTCTATTCTAATGATTCCTAAAGCCAACTTCATCATGAAGAGTAGAAACATTCCTTCACCGAGCAGCTCTACTCTTTGTTTAACCTCTAAGCAAATTCAGGTGCAATCCTTTGTTTTTGTAGTACAGGTATATCTAGATTTCCTGGCCTAAACAGTTGTACTCTTCCCTCCCAATATCCTTCATATTTCATCTATATTCTTATTGCTGTTTTCTACATTTCTCCGGTACTGTGAGAATCAAATGAGATAATATTGATAAGGACTAAACACAGAACCTGGAACACAATAGGAGCACACCTAAAGGATGCTTATTATGTAGCCACATCAATTTCTTTAGATGTCTCTCCCTTTCTATCCCATTAAGATTACTTGTAATTATGCAATCAGAATCTCTCTCTCTCTCCCTCTCTCTCTCTCTCCCTCTCTCCTCTCTCTCTCTCTCTCTCTCTCTCTCTCTCTCTCTCTCTCTCTCTCTCTCTCTCTCTTTCTCTCTCTCTCTTGCATTCTCTTGCTTTTCTTGAGCCAAGTTCCCTTCAAAGTTTCTATCCATCCCTCTATTTCCTATAATAATTTAAAAATCTTCTTTTCTTAAAAACTTGCTAGATTATGCTCAGCATTTTCATTCTTCATTATAACAGCTCTTTGAATACTTTCTCCAGAATTTTTTAGCATTTCCATGTCACTAACATTGGATTTTTTTTAGTTTGTTTTGTGAGCTGTATTTTGTTCCCCTCTTCAGTTACTTTCCTGACATATCAATACAACCCAGAACGCTGATTTTAGTTCTATTAATGTGTGGCCTTCTAGGTATACAAAGCTAGCTACTTGTTTTTCACCTAGTAGTGCTTATCCTGTTTCTGTAAGTTCTATTCATGCACCCACTATTTGTCAAAGAATGGAGCCTGCTGATCTCATCTTACTAACATTTCAGTTGATCAGAATTATATCCAAAATCATTATTCACCTTATTTACTCTATTTTCTGAGAAATGAACTTGAGAGTAAAACAAATCATTTCACTAGGTGCTCTATTTTTTTTTTTTTTTTACAAAATGAACTCCCTAATAGGAGTCTGAAGAGTTGGCATTCCCTGCCATTACTATAATCTTGCTTCTTGGACAGTTTTGTGCTGTATTAGAAAAGCATTATCTCTTTCTACTGCTTAGGGCAGTACCCTTAATAACAACTCATCTTTTTTCTCTATGCAATAGACAGAAATATGTGTATTTGCAAAGTTCTATATAAACTGTGCTTATAAAATGGAAGGGAAATTAATGGTTTTAGCATTGTCACATATTTTTATGGATATATAATTTTTATGGATCCATATCTATATTCCTCATGGATATAGAATAAATATTAGTTATATGTGATTTTTTCTCTGTCACTGTGGGGGTTTGGGGCCCTAAATGACAGATAGAGTAGATAGTACAGTAATAATCAAGACAAACTTCCCTAGTAATTAATTTTAGGGTTCAGAGATGAAGTAGGAGCAAAAAAGGATGGCTTGTAGTTGTGGGTTGGAAAGGGAAGAATAGAAGCAGCTACCCATATTTTTGATAAAATATTACAATGGCACTGGCAAATTTGGACAGAACCAATGCACATTTTAACATTTTGAAACAATTTGAAACATTGAAACCTGTTGATCTATATTAAATTTTCATCATTCTTGGACCATGGGATCACCAGGCTCCATATTTGACAAATACTGAATGCATGAATAGAATTTAAAGAAAACAGGATAAACCCAACTGGGTGAAAAACAGGTATCTTTGTGTACCATAAAAGCCAAACATTCATGGAACTAAGATTGATGGTGCGAATTGTGTTGATGTATCAGGAAAGTACCTGGGAAGGGGAACAAAATATAGCTTAGAAAATAAACTTTTTTAAAAAAGTACTCGACCCAACAACCCTTAAGTCTACTGACATTTATATCCTCCTCTAGATATCCTAGAATGACAAGGAATAATATCTAAGCTTCCTAAGATGACTGATCTATGGAGATTTGACAGTATATTTGAAGTCCTGGTTTTCCTTTAGGTTTTTGTCCATATTCTAGCCTACAACATGAGTGGATTAGAAGATCTGCCATAGCATTCAAAATAATCTCTATGTCACCACCATGATTACAAAATCAGAAGGATTCATAGCACTTCTATGTCAATGAAATGGGTATGATGAGAACATTTATTAACTGAATCATTTGTGACTATTTCACATGTAAAGAGAAGATTCTTATTGCCTAATGAACTGAACTTTATTTTCTTCCTTTTCAAAGAACTTATACATTACTGCTTAAAACCTCAAGAGAGTTGAAAGTGGAAATGATTGGTTGTCTAAGTGTGCTGTAAACAAAGAATTGAACTCATATGATTTGGTAATCTTTTCCCAGAACCATTAGGTATATGTACAGAAAGAAGGATGGAACAATATAATAGCTGACCAAACCACAAACAAGACCATCCACATACTTGAAACAATTGTGATTATGTAATGCCGTGTCAAATATCAACCTAGAGATCAAAAGCGATTGGGCCAAAGTTGTAAATAAGGGCAGCAAGTGATTTTTTAAAAAATATTTTGTAGAAGTATAGAAATTATATAGAAATACTGTATATGGAACATATTTATTATATTTAATATATATAAAATGTTATATACAAAACCAAAATGACTACAAATTAACATAGCAGTTGGTGACAACAAAACACAGATCATGCAATGGCCAGTGATGATGTCAAATCAGTGACATTTACAACTAGTCATAACTAGTCTACTTGGTTTTGCTTAACTCTTTGATGGGGGAAGGATCATATTTTCTTAAAGATCTGTATTGAAACAAAAAGTATAAAGAAAACATTTAAAAGAAGTACAAAATCTAGGAAAAATAGAAGCAAAACATCCAAAGGGGAAACCAAAGCAAGCAAGATTTGTTTTTTTTGTTAAAGTGACTATATAAATGTGTATATATATATATATATATATATATATATATATATATATGTTTAGGAAATTGAAAATTATTTTGAAGTTTTAGTTTTCTGTATAATCAATTTGTTTTCAACAGATATAAATGTTTGTTTTGTTACAGTTACTACATTTAGAATCTAAAATTTTGAAATTAGAAAAAATTAAGTAATTAATTTTGAAATTTTGAATGAAGTCTCAGCTAACTTAAGACATCAACACTGGTATATTCCCATTAGTCTGAATATAAGGCAGTACTGAATATAAGATCACCACTTGCTTTCTACACTCCTGGGCTAAAAATAAATATAAAAATACATAACTTTTAAAATTTCACCAGATGATTGCTTTATTTACTAAATTACTCTTTTGTAAGATATCCCTCAATCATTATTTTGATTCTTGCCCTTTAATTATACATTTAACCTTGAATCAGGTGTTGAAGATACTTAGAAGTTGCCTCAGATTGAATACTGTCCTTAAAGTCAGTTTGAATCTACTTTTATGACCCTGAGCAATTCATTTAACCTCTTTTAGCCTCAATGTCCTCCTCTGGAAAATGGGGATAATCATAGCATCTATTCTACAGGGTTATTGTGAAGATCCAACAGAATAACATTTGTAAAGGACTTTGTAGGGCATTTAGGTGGCACAGTGCCCCAGATCTGGTGACTCCTCCTCCCGAGCTCAAATCTGGCCTCAGAACCTTATTAGCTGCCTGATCCTGGGCAAGGCACTTAACCCTGTTTGCCTCGGTTTTCTTATCTGTAAAATGAGCTGGAGGAGAAAATGGAAAATCATTCTATGCCAAGAAAACCCCAAATGGGTTCATGAAGAATTGGATGTGACTGAAAACAATGTAATAACAATAGCTTTGTAAAGTTAAAAGACTAATATTAATAATACTAGTTGTTATTATTAAAGAAAATACCAGTATGATGTTATTTTGGTAAGATTTAATTTCATTTCAGCTTCTTCTGAAAAGGTAGAAACTACATTATAATGTCCTTACAATTATTTCTCTCACCTTCTACATGTATCCCAATCTCTATCCTTATATCTTTTTTGTCTTCTTTCTCTTCATTCTTTCTTAGCTTCCCTACCTTCACTTTCAATTTTTTTAAATCCTTTTTCTCTTCTGTTAGATATTTACATCCAGTTTAGCACAATGGGGGGAAAGCAAGAGACCTATTTCAGTTTTTGCATGTGATATCTCATTAACTTGGTGGGATTCAACTGTCTCCCCAGAAGTCTGATCAGCGAAGTAGTCTCCATTCTTTTTCCCAGTCACATTTTTCTCTTTTATAATACATACACACACACACACACACACACACACACACACACACACATATATATGTAGTCTTACTTTTTTTCATTCTTGCATTTTCCCCAATTCTCTGAGATACAATTTTTTCCACTTATGTCATTCCAGAAACATCTTTGGGGAGAGCACTGACCCTGGAGTCAGATGACCTGGATTCAAATTCTGCCTCTGGTACTTAACTGAGTATAACTTAGAACAAGTCTGTTAACCACTTTAGGCCTCAGGTTCTTTATCCATAAAATGAAGAGTCTGAACAAGATGATCTATGATGACCTTCTTGGTGTTTCTTTTGAAGGTGAATAAGGAAAGAACTGATTTTTGAGAATAATCATGTATTACTATTTCCATTCACTTAAAGCGGCCTTCTTTTCAGCCCTCCCAAAACTACATTTTTTTCCTGGGTGTAGATTTGTGATTCCATCAAAACACCCTCTACCAAGGAAGATGGAGAGCTATTTATCTATAATTTGTAGTCTTAGAGAGTTGTTCATTTAGGAGGACCCCATGACATTAAGTGAGTTTGTTGTGGTCACATAGTAAGTGGTCAGAGGCAGAGCTTAATCCCGGGCCTTTCTGATACCAAGGTTTATTCTCTATATGCTAGGCCATACTCCCTGGATATATGATAATATTATGTTTGGGCCAGATTTCAGAAAAAGAAAATATCTAAGTTGTCCATGAGAATAAATAATGTATTGTGAAAAGGCCTAGGGTCAGGAAAGACTTGACACTTTCCAGCTGTGCATCCACAGCTAAGTAACAATATTATTTAGCCTCAGTTTCCTTATCTGTAAAATAGAAATCACATTATTTGCAGTTGTTGCTTTATAGGTTTGTTGAGAGGATCAAGTGAGAGAATATTTGTAAAATTTTGCTAACTTGAAAGCATTATATAAAAACATTCTTATTGTTACTGGAAAATGAAATCATAATTATGTCTTATGGCTTCTGAATAATAGTTGCTTTGCTAAAGTGAACAGGAGAACTGCTTCCAAAACCTTGGGTTAAAATTTGCAACAACAGCTCAATATTGACCTCCCTCTCTAAATTTAATTGAGTTCAACAAATCTTTGAATAAGCATCTACTAGTTCAAGATTCAAAGCTAGGACAAGATAAAAAAAAAAGCCTCTGTCCTTAAGGAGCTTACATTCTCTATTGGAGAGTGTGCTTCTCAAAAGACTGTATCTTTATATTCCTTTCTTGCTTTTTTAATTTTGAGAAAAAATAGCTTTTTATTCATTTTAGTTTTTTCCTCTAAATTTTATTTGTCAAAGGATTTATGAGATGTTCAGGAAGGACTGGAACCTCTGATGAGAGACATTTTAGAGCCCTTTTTAGAGCTGTTCACGCACCTTTAATGTCCCACTGTCAACTCTGTCTCCAAATAGCTTGAGCGGGAGCAGCAGTGGCAAACTGGTAAACTGCTTTGGCAGATGGGCCAAACCAGAGTGGGAGTAGACAAAGGGCTTCAAATCTGTTGGTGTTCAGGGAATATTCACCCCAAGCATTTGAAGACTGACAGCATGAGTAGAAGAGGAAATTTTGGAACTGTTAGAGTTTGGCTAGATACTGAAGACTCTGAGATCATCCCAGGCCATCACCAGTTGTGATGACTTTTGTCTTGCTACCGGGCTTTGATAGCTCTAAGAGGGAGTGAAGCTGACAACTAGGTACAACTCTTCAACATTTAAATCAAATGCAAGTCAAGATATCATTCTTCATGTTTTCATTAGTCTTCTTTGAAAATGAAGGGCAAACAACAACAACTTGACAAGGGGTATCTTCCCATCCCTCTGAATTTTTCTTGTAAGCTTCAGAGACTTTATATTTTCATTTCTTTATATCCTCACCACTTAGCAAAGTGCCTGGCATATAAATGCTTGTGGAATTGATGGTTCTTAGAATCATATGATTCTGAATCCTTCAAACCTGAAGGATTGATAAGAGGCAGCTTAATTGATTCCCCAGCTTGATACTCTGCGCTGTACTTTGCACACAGATATCCGCTAAGGACTTGCTAAATGAATGAATAAATGCATACATCACCCTATTTTTAAAAGACCTTCAGAAAATATGGTAGCCATTTCATTGTTTAATAACTACTCCTTGGAACAGTTTCCTCCTACCCATCAGAGAACTCTCAACAAGCTACATAAGTCCAATTTTTTGTTTTACTTAACCCTCTTAGGATGAAGAAGAGTTCTGACATTTTGTCTTCATGTTTCATGTATTCAAAGATAGTAATTATTTTTATTGCAATTTTTAAAAACATATCCCCATATAAGTCATGTTGTGAAAGAAATCAGACCAAAAGGGAAAAAATCATGAGAAAGAAAACAAACAAAAAGGTGAAAATATTATGCTTTGATCCACATTCAATCTCCATAGTTCTCTCTCTGGAGAGGTCACTACAGCATCTTATATATAACAGAAATATTTTCTATATTCACTTTGAAAGCATTTAGTTTTTTTTGCCAAGAAAATGGTTATTTGTCTGGTGGCCTGAGGGGCAAAATGATATCTTTGGACTTTTAGAGGTGAAAGAAAAAATAATAGTATACAGTTATCCCTCAAAATTCTGCCTTCATGATCTGGAATCATAGGAATTTTCCTAGCCCCCATTTTGTGGAGTATATTCAACAGGGGAGATATTATTTTTCTTTTATTTTTCAACTGTCATTTTATCTATTCTGGCATTTTGTTGTGATTTTTGAAAGCTATTTAATTTATGCTTGTTATAAAGGTAAGGGCCTTTTAACTTGTATGGTGCCTTATTGAAGCTGCACATTTTTTGTTTATAGAATTTATATGTAACCTGAGGTTGAAACTGGTAGATTTGCATACAGCTCTCCTCAATGCTAGAGAATGTTTCCTGAAAGTTGTGGGTTGAGTTGGTTTCAGAACTTTGGAGAAGAAAATAAATAATGATAGCAACATTTTCTATACACCAGATACTATTCTTAGGGTTTTAAATTATTATCTCATTTTATCTTTATGATAACTCTTGGATGTAGGGATTATTATTTTTATCCCCATTTTATAAATGGGTAAACTGGGGCAGACAAAGGTTTGCCTTCTTCTTTCCTACTTTCACCCAAGAAGAAATTTCCCCAAATCTCAAAGGACACAATATTAAAAACATGTTGAATTGCCAGTTCCTCTATTTTTCTGTCTTTTGAAATCTTCTTTCCTTCTCCTAATTTATTATTGAAGAGAAAGAATTCCAGAATGGATCATGTGCTCTCCTGAAGCAAAAAGGAAGATGAGCTGTCTTCTCTCAGGCTTCTAGACCACTCCTCCTCCTAATGCAATGTTGAGGCATTATTCTCCCATGATGAGAGCCTTATGCAAATGATTCAGGTTTGAGCCCTGACTTATATATAGAATTAAGAATAAAAATCAAGAATTTACTATTTCAAATTTCTATTTTTCCTTTTGGTCTGTCAACTTTGAGAGAAATATATCAGTAAGAATATGTAACTTCATTACTGTTCCCTGTACTCTCCACATATGTAAATTGCAATAATCAAAATTATGATATAAACAAAATTATTTTTACTTTTTTTTTTTACTTGTCTTGCCTACCTTATTTTTTTCCTTGTCCTGGATGAAAAAGCTAACTACATAAAATGGAGTTTTTCATGCTTAAAGACACAAAGTTTTCTTAAAAGACTTTAAAAAGAAAAGACAAAAGTCTTTTTAAAGACACAAAGATACACAAGCTCTGTCCTGAGTATTGGGCAAGGGAAGGAAAGGAAATAAACATTTATAAAGTACATTCTGTGTGCCAGGCACTGTGCTAAGTGTTTTTTTTACAATTACTCTCTTTTTTAATTCTTATAACAATCCTGATAGGGAAATGCTATTATTATCATCTATTTTACAAAAGAGGAAACTGAGGCAAATAGAGATAAAATGATTTGCCCAGCTAGTAAGTATCTGAGATCAGATTTGAATTCAGGTCTTCCTGACTTCAGACCCAGTGTTCTGGCCAGCAGCATATCTAAAACCTCTTTTAGAATCAAAATTTTAGGAATTTCAAAGTCCCTTAGAGAGTCCGTTGAAATTTTTTAATTTTATCCCTTGATTTTACTTATAAGGTCCAAGGAGGTAAAACAGTTGTCTAATTCTCCAGCTAATTGGTGACATATATAGGACCAGAATTCAGGTCTCTGAATGCCTGGAATATGCTTTTCCCACTCTATAGAGTTCCCTCTTCACTTTGCCCATTTGACAGAATATTCTCTTGCAATTGTTCAGCTTTTTTGGCAGGCCTTTAAGTGAATTCTGTTTGGTTCTTAATATCCCAGCAACAAATCTTAGTCTACAGTAAATATAATGGATTCCATTCTCTCCAAATCATTTCCCTGGAGTAAGTTCAGTGCTCAGAGTTCTAAAGAGACACTACTTAGTGCATTGTTGGTGCAATGAAACAAGGAGATTTTGGAGGAAGGAGATAGTTAATGTGCTCACCTACTTATTTCCAAAGTTACTTAATGGGAGTGACTCTTGTAGAGGGGGCAGGAAAGAATGTGGCTCAAATACTAATGCTCCTTCTTTATAAACTTCCTGCATATTATATTATCTCTACAACAAAGTTTGTCTTTGGCCAAAGACAATTTTCAAAACATTAAATCCTAGATGATTCAGACTTGCAACAGAGACCAACATCATGCGCAGTAAAGATACTTTTGTCTGCTGCTTCTACTAGATTATTTCAGGAGAAATTGCAGCTCCTGTTGCTGAGGAACTAACTGTTTGTAGGGTTATGGCAGACCCCTTTGCTAATGCTTCATCTACTAAGCACTTTATCAGTTGGTCCTCAGAGAATTGTATCACTGTAAAAACCAAAACTTGCATATTATGTTTATAAATAATGGAAAACAAGTGAGTAAGTGAGACAACAGTGCCAGGGGCCGAAAGCATACTTCTTGGAGTGTTAAGAAAGAAAATTGCTGAAGTCCATGTTAAAATGTGGAACTTTTTAAAATTAGTGAATTCTCTCAAAATCAATCATCATTTCTTTATATATTCAAAAACAACAAGCAATAGCAACTCAAACTCTTTAGCACTTGAGGATAGTGTCCTTAATAATGTTTCACGTGTATATATTTTGCAAAGTGCTTTTCATATATTATCTCATTTGTTCCCCATGATAACTTTGTAATTATTGTCTCCATTTTGAAGATGATGAAAATGAGATAGAGAAATTGCCCACAGTCATATAGCTAGGAAATTTCTGGGATAGCATTTGAATGCAGGTCTTCTTGAATCTGCCTTCTATGAAAAATGGATTATTTTGATTACATAAGTTAAAAAGTTTATGAACAAACAAAACCAATGCAGGTAAGATTAGAAGGGAAGCAATAAACTGGGGGGAAAAATTTGCATCCAAGGGTTCTGATAAAGATCTCACTTCTAAAATATAAAGAGAATTGACTCAAATTTATAAGAATTCAAGCCATTCTCTAATTGATGAATGGTCAAAGGGTCAACAGACAATTTTCAGATTGAGAAATTAAAACCATTTATAGTCGTATGAAAAAGTACTCTAAATCATTATTTATCAGAGAAATGCACATTAAGACACCTCTGAGGTACCACTACATACCTCTCAGATTGGCTAAGATGACAGGAAAAGATAATGACGAATATCAGAGGGAATGTGGGAAACCTGGAATACTAATACATTATTGATGGAGTTGTGAACTGATCCAACTATTCTAGAGAACAATTTGGAACTATACCCAAAAAGTTATCAAACCGTGCATCCCCTTTGATCTAGCAGTATCTCTACTGGGCTTGTATCCCAAAGAGATCTTAAAGGAGGAAAAAGGGACCCACATGTGCAAAAATGTTTGTGGCAGCCCTGTTTGTAGTGGCCAGAAACTGGAAACTGAGTGGATGCCCATCAGTTGGAGAATGGCTGAATAAATTATGGTACATGAATGCTATGGAATATTATTGTTCTGTAAGAAATGATCAGGAGGATGATTTTAGAGAGGCCTGGAGAGACTTACAAAAACTGATACAAAGTGAAGTGAGTAGAACCAAGAGAACACAATAAGATTATGTGATTATCAATTCTGATGGACATGGCTCTTTTCAACTGAGAGGTGATTCAGGCCATTTTCAATAGTCTTGTGATGAAGAGAGCCTTCTGTATCCAGAGAGAAGACTGTGGGGACTGAATGTGGATCACAACATAGCAATTTCACTTTTTGTTGCTATTTGCTTGCATTTTGTTTTCTTTCTCATTTTTTTTCCTTTTTGACTCATTTTTCTTGTGCAAGCATGATAAATGTGGAAATGAGTATAGAAGAACTGCACATTTAACATATATTGGATTACTTGCCATGTAGGGGAGACATTGCGGGGAAGGGAGGGGGAAAATTTTGGAACACAAGATTTGCAAGGGTGAATGTTGAAAATTATCTATGCATATATATACATGTTTTGAAAATGAAAAACTTTAATAAAAAAATTTTTAAAAGAATCTGTATTCAACACCATATCTCACTAATCAGAGTAACTGGTTTTTATTTCTTTACATACTATTATTCACAGATGCTATTTAAGATTTTCTCCACTCTTCTTTCTTAAGACTCCCTTTTCTGTCAGCCGATGCTCAGTGTCCTACATTACTAACTAGAATGAGACCATCCAAGACTACTTCTCTCAATCTTCCCTCCAGTTTTCAAAAGCTCTCAGGGTCACCACCCACATTCTCCTTGTCAAAATTAACCACTCCATTTTTACTCATAGTGCCCTTTTGTCTCCTATGGACCTTACTTTGCAATAATTCGTTCTCAATTGGTCAATTAGCATTTATATATCCCTTCCTATTAATGAATAAGTATTTATTAATCACCTGCTAGGTGCCAAGCATTGTAGGTACAAAAAGATGCAAAAGATAGTCCATATTCTCAAGGAGCTCACAATATAGTAGGGAGACAACAAACAAATACAAAAATACAAACAAAGCATATATGGGACAAATAGGAAATAATGTAAGGAAGACACTAGAAGCATAGTGTTAAGTGCTGAGGACTGTTTCTGTCTACCTTCTTCCTTTATAACCACAAACATGCTTTTCCCTTAGGGAAGGTGCTATTTCTCCTTTCCTCACCTCAAAACACCTAAAATGAATAATCGTTTCTGTCCAGTCACTGCTTCTACTCTCTCACTACCTTTGAATTCCTTGCAATTTGGCTTCCATTGTCCTCACTCAACTGAAATAGCTCTTTCAAAAGCTACCAGTGATAAAACAAATAGCTTTTTCTATATCTTTCTCTCCTTGACACTTTGCTCAATATCCTACACTCTTGACTTTTTCCTTTTTTAAAATTTTATTTATTTTATTCTCAACTTAAAGTTGAGTAAAAACAAAGTTTAAGTAATTAAACAAGCATTTCCATAACATAATAAAATGAAAAAAGACAAATGTGCATGAAATTACCAATTATGTCCACTTTTAAATATATAATAAAATTATCATGTAACTTTCCTTTTTTTTCCTCCCCTCCCCTATGGCTACCAATAAACACAAATTTGTGTATACATGTAAAATCATTCTATCCATTTCTCTATTATTTATATTTTTTTCTGGATGAGATACCATCTTCCTTCTCAGGTCCTTTGTAGTTAATTTGGGTATTTATAATAGCCAAAATGAATTAGTTCTCAGTTGTTCTTAAAACAATATTGCCATTACTATATACAATATTCTCTTGGTCCTGTTCACTTCACTTTTCATTATTCTATCCATGTTTATCTAAGACCATTAAATTCATTATTTCCTATAGCACAATAGTATTCCATTACAATCATAAAGCATAACTTGTAAGTCATGACCCAATTGGTGGATGTCCCCAAATTCTTTCTGTTCTTGGTTTCCTTGTCATTCACCTGTTTTTACCTTTCTTCCCTTCCTAAATTTATCCCTTCCTTACTTTGTTTCTGTGTGTGTATGTGTCTCTCTTAGTCTGTATTTATTTAATGGTATATCATCCTCTCAATTCTTTGGGTTTAAAACATCAGGATCAACAATGATTCCAGATGAATAATACCAAAGTTCTGTCCATCTCCTGACCAAGAGGAGATAGACTCAAAATGAAAATGAGATATGCCTGTTTGGCTAAGACTAAGCAACTTTATTTTGCTTGACTCTGTATATTTTTCACAGAAAATTAAATTTTAATTTTTCCAGTTTGAGTTAGAAGGTAGGAAGTAGAAAGGAGCTAGGGAAAGGATGCCCTCTCAAACATATATAGTTTGTCTGTATATATCAGTTTGCATGTTGTCTCCCTCATTAGATTGTAAGCTCCTTAAGGACAATTTATATCTTTTGCCTCTTTCTATCCTCAGCACTTGTCATAGTGCCAGGCACATAATAGCTTCTCAACAAATATTTTTGATTGATTGATTGAAATGAGGAGGAGAATTTTTAAAAGGCCAGAATGAAACACAAACAAGCAAGACAGTTTTGAAAGTTGTTTGTTGAATTTGTTATATCCTTAGGAAAAAAACAAGTTCTACACAATAGACATTCACAACTTCAACTTCATTTCTCTCAGAATAAAAAATAAGATAAAAGGGAAGAAATAAAGAAACAGTAGAATCCGCTTCAACTCTTTTCTCTCTCTCCTATCTCTCCCATACAATTAGTTGCCAAGCATTGTCATTTCTATCATGACAATATCTCTCGTGTTTATTCCCTTCTCTCTACTCATTCTGTCAACATATTATTTCTTGCCTAGACTATTATTACAACCTGGAGTACTGTAGTAACTGATATCTGTCTTCTTCTCTATCCCCCTTTTATTGCAAAGGAGATTTGGGGGAATAGAAGAATTTAAAGATGTGACAACAATTATAATGGAGAACAGACAAGAAAAAGCACAAGAACAGAACACAACAACAAAAACAAGAAAAGAACAAGAAAAATAAGAACAACAACAAGAAGAAGAGGACACGAAGAGGCTCAATGAAACATTTTTTTAAATCCACAAAATAGAGCAGTAAATTCAGGAGATAGAAATGAGCAGAATGGTATCTGTTCAAAATATCCATTAAAATTGAAATATAAAAAAATACAACTCTAAGCTTTATATAATGAATGTTTATGGTTTCATACATGGTCCTCTTTTTTTGGATTATTGTATAGAGAAATATTCTTTGTTGTTGTTTGTCAAACTCACAGAATAAAAACAAAATCTTTAAAAAATTATGTTGTCCAGCTTCAAAAATATTTGAATATAAATCTTTGCTGATATAATAGATTACTTTGGTTTTTTCCTATTCTTTCTATCACAGAGACTTTCTCTCCACCCCTTCACAGAACATTGTAACAAAGAATACTAGTACCTTTTTAGTCCGATTTGAGTGGAGAAACATGGGGAATTAAAGAATTAGGTCACTTTCCTGCTAGAATGTAAACAGCATGATCCTTTATATACTTGTTTGTGTGAATATTTACACACACACACCCAAACACATACACACACACCATTTTCATATTTTATCTTTTTGAATTTTTCTAAACAAGCAACCTCACATTGGCAGGCTGCCAGATTGGACTTTATTGGAAATGTCAAGTTATACCCTGGAATATTTGCAAACTCCTGCACTCTACTGCAAGGGTGACTCATTTTGTAACTGTACAATTCTTTTTTCCAGCATATTTTATGTTATATCCCATGTTTTCTTTTGCCATATGATTATTTTTCCACAATTCATTCAATCCACAAGTATTTATTAAATACTTACTAGGGGCCAGGGACTGGACTAGCCACTGGAGACACAAAGATGAAGGAAAACCATCTAAAAGAGCTTATATATTCTTCCTTACATTTATTCCACCAATCTTTAATTTACTCTTAATTTGAATCAGTTATAAGAATTGTTTTTAGTTGCCATGAAGGAAAATATTTTCATTTCATTAAAGAATCTAAATCATCATGGAGACTATTTTTTTTCCCAAAGGGCATTTGTGGTGACTAGAATACCTTCAGAAAACCGGGTGTATACCACGTCACTACTCAGTGCTCTTCCTCTAAGCTGATTTATTTTACTCCTCAGAAAGAGACAACAAAGAATCACCCCCTTGATTAAGGGTCCCATAGATCTGGAGAAGGATGCATTTCAGAGCAGACCTTCTAGCAGTGAGTTCCAAATTGTAACAGACCATTAGTCAAAGCCTGTACTATGTACAGCTCCCATGTTCTAGGTCAGGGGCAGAGAAGATTGTTAAACAATGGAAAGTGCTACCAAGGGAAATTGCAGAATTCTCCCCTGTGGTCTTTAAAAAAATAGGACAGATGCTACCAGTGTGAAGCTAGGATGATGTAAGAGTAGACCTGGCTGGAGGCAAGGATATGGACTAGATATCATCTCAAGGTCCCTTCAATCCCTCTGCTTCTGTTAAATTTCTTCTTGGTGATTGGCTCTGCTTTTGAAATCCTGAGCATGGCAACATTAATATTATGGTTTCTCATGCTTTCAGCCAGACAAATATGCTGGGTGATATATGGAATATAGAAACTGACAGTTGCAGCTTGTGAGATTTATATGCAGTATGAATGGGGCAGCTTAGTGGAAAGGATTTCAGTTCTGGAGTCAGGAAGATTCATCTTCCCGAGTTCAGATTTGGCTTCAGACACTTACTAGCTATGTGATTCTAGTAAAGGAAGTCATTTACCCTTGTCTCAGTTTTCTCATCTGTAATATGAGCTGGACAAGGAAATGGCAAACCTTTCTAGTATCTTTGTCAAGAAAACTCCAAATGGAGTTGCAAAAAGTCAGACACAATTGAAAACAACTGAACAGCAACAAAAATGAATTAGATATGCTTTAAAATGCAAACACAAAGGGGCAGCTAATTAGTACAGTGCACCAGTCCTGCAGTCAGGAGGACCTGAGTTCAAATCTGTCCTCAGACACTTAACACTTCCTACCTGTGTGACCCTGGGCAAGTCACTTGACCTCAATTGCCTAATAAATAATAGATAGATAGATAGAAAGGTAGGTAGATAGATAAAAAGCAAGCACGAGAAAGTAATGAGTACTATATTCATAAGAAAAAGTGACAAAGAATCATAGTTCTAGAAATGGAAGGGATCCCCTCCCATTTTACAGATGAGAAAATTAACAGAGAGAGGTGAAGAGACCCAGTTAAGATAAGACAATTAAGTTACATGGCAGAAATTCAAATCAAAGCCTTCTAACACTAGTTCCAGGACACTATCTACTACACCACATTATCTTATGATATTTACAAGGAGTTCAGCATTAATCATGCAAAATTCTTTTCTTATTTGTATTTCTTAAGATATCAGGGACCAAATTAATCAAATTGATGCTGAACTTTGTGTGGATTATATTGAAAATGATATTAATAAACAACACATATCACATTCCTCTCTTTGAAAAGACACTGATAAGCTAAAGAGGGTCTATAAGAGGGTCTTTAATCTGCATAGTGAAGGGCCTTTGAGTCTATTCCAAATGAGGATCAGTTAAAAGATAGAAATGTCTATCTTAGAGAAGTAAAGACTAATAGAGAACGTCTGCAAGTATTTGAAAAATTGCCAGATAGAAAAGGGATGATTATTCATAATAATAAAGCTAGCATTTATATGGGATTCTAAGATTTGTAAAGTGCTTTACAAATAATATCTCATTTTGTCCTCATAAAAACCCTGGGAACTTGATATTATCCCCATTTGACAGGTGAGGAAACAGGTTTGCATAGGTCCTTTGACTTGTACATTGGGATAGAACTAGGAGAAATAAATGGAAACTGAAAAAATCAAAAATGGAATCCTTCTTCAGGAATGGATGATCACTTTCCAGCTTATCAAGTAGATGGGCAGTGGAAATTTATTTTAATTATATGTTGGACTAGATGGCCATTGAAGTCAATCTCAACTCTGAAATCTTAGAATTCTGTTGTTACTACAGATATTCATTTATTTTTTAAAAAGCAAAATAGAAATAAAGAGAAGTATTTCACTTCTCAAAAATAAGTAAATAAATAAAATTGTACCAGATTTCTTAGGGGAAATATCTTGAATAAATAATTAATTAGCAATGTGATGTATGGGTAAGCATGCTAGAGTCCTGAAGGACAGAAGAAACATGTTTCCCTATTCTCTCTAGAAAGGCGGAGAATTAATGGTGTAGAATGTGGCATGATGTTGTCAGAATGGTTTCTATATTGATTAGTTTTATTTTTGGAGGAAAAGGGAGATACAAGGGAGATTACAAAGGGAGAAAGGACATATATGAAGAAATGGATGAAGTATATAAAGAACAGAAATAGGAGTTTTTTTTTTAATTAAGAGAAAAAAAAATGATTACTAGGACTGGATTCAGGTTTGACCTTGATTTGAGTTTACCCACTGATCTCATCACTGAGACTCAATTATTTTTTCTCTAAAATGGGAATGAAAAATACAGAGTAGCAAATCTAGTACCTATATTACCAAGTTGTCAGAATTAAATGAGATAATGATGCAAAAGTTTTTTGTAAATATTAAGGCACAACATAAAAATCAGCTACAACTATTCTGAAATTATTGCAGTATGAGGAATCCTTTCTAAAAAATGTAGATCTCTTTCACATGATTAGTAATCATCATCATGAAATATCTTCTCTTTGTACTATTGATATTAATTGATTGAAAAAGTCCATGATTGCAAAAAGCTATCCCGAATCCAAAAAATACTTTTAAACAAATTTGTATTTTCTTAAAGCAATATTATCTACATATATTTTAATAATAATACTATATTCTTATACTTTTGAAGCATCTTTATTCAGTCTGAAGAGTTGTACTTCCTTATATATGATACAGAGTAATTTAATGAGATAGTTTGATATTCCTGGACCTATTGTCATAATTCTGCATTTCCTCAGAAATCAGCCCAGAGATAAGCACTGCTGATTTAGAGATTATAACAATCAAACATATTGAAAGTAACAAGAACCAGAACAAATCTGTTATTTAAAAGGAATAGTTCACCTAATAGGAAAATACTCTTTATAGAGGGCTATGTTTATAAATATTCAAATTCAATTCTGCCCTCTTCCTAGGGTATGAGGTAGAAGGGACAAAAATAAAATTAGAATAGTTCTTCCCCATAAAACCCAGACTACACTACCACCTACTCAGCTCCAGAGATAGATTCCCTATCCCTGAGTTGGTGGCAACTCCCTCTAGCTCTAATGCATATTATCCAGTTCGATTTTTAAAAAATCATCATTTATTAACTAATGATTTAAAGTTTGGTACAAGAATAGGTTCTGGGGATACAGATTTAAAAATTCACTTTCAGTCCTCAATTATTTTATAGTCTAAGAGGATGGATAAGACACCTATATGAATGGACAAGATACAAAATAGAGGGTGGTAGAAGCAAAGGGGAGATCCAGATAAAGTGCTATAAGAAAATATAAAGGAAATAGAACATATTTTCAGCCAGGAAAATCAGGTTTTGTAGTGAAAGTCACACCCAAGCACAGTCTTGAAGGAAATGAAGGGTTTTAACAGCTAGAAATGATAAGGGAGAGTGATACAGGGAAGGGAGATGACCAGTGCAAAAGCTTAGAAATGAAGGACAGATTGAGATCTTTGCCTAGAACAAAGACTGCAGAAGGAGAGTCCTGTGGGAGGAAGAGACAGTATCCAGGAAGAAGAGATAATGAATGTTGTCACCGTGTGGAGAAGTCCAGAAGGGTGAGAAATGAGAAAAGGCTATTATTGAATTTAGCAATTAAAGAACTATTAGTTACCTTAAAGAAAATGGATTTCATCAAATGGTACAGTCAAAATCTAGATTCTAAGGGATTGAGAAATTGGAGGAAGTACAGGGAACAAGAGTTTCTAGATGTTTGGCTGTCAAAGGAATAGATATAAAGTGATTACTACTAGAGGAAATGGCAGAGTCAAAGAATTGTCTTTTTAAAAAAGGATTATTTCTGGGCATCAGGGAAGGAAGTGATTGAAATTACAAAGATCATCAGCATGAAATATTATTGTTCTATGTGCAATGATGAACAGGATGCTCTCAGAAAAAAAAGCAACCTGAAAAGTCCTCCATAAACTCTAGCAAAGTGAAATGTACTCTATACAAAGTAAAAGCAATGTTCTGGGATGACCAGCTGTGAATGACACTGCTATTCTCAGAATTATGATGATCTATGACTACTCTGAAGGACTTAAGATAAAAAATTCTATCCATACCCAGAGAAGGAACTGATTGTGTCTGAATATAGATTGAAATATTCTCTCTTTTTCCCTGTATCTCTCTCTGTTTTTTAATTTCATTTTTCTTGATGGTTTTAATTTTCATTAGGGTGGGAGATTTCTTTTACAATATGACTTTTATGGAAATGTTTTGTATAATTTTTCATGTGGTTTCTTAATTGTGAGTGGAGATAAGGGAGAAGACCTAAAACTAAAAAAATTAAAAACAAATATAAAAAATTGTTTTAAATGTAACTGGGGGAAAATATTAAGTAAATAAATCAAATACAAAAAACAACAAACCAAAACAAAACCCAAAAATGATCAGAGAGGAAAACTCTTAGACAATATGGGAAAGGATAAGATTAAGGACACAAGAAGGATTGGCTTTGGCTGAAAGAAGCCAAAAGTATGGCTTCCTCTAAGCCTGAAGAGCTTCCTCTAAGTTCTCCAGAGCTCTAGACTGAAACTCTAGACTGTAAGAAAAAATTACAGTTTTTTTTTTTCTGTAAAGGTGACAAAGTGCTTTGTTGAAAGCATGGTAATATTGAAAAGAGAAGAGAAAGTTAAGAATTGATATTGTAGAGTTTGGTAAAGAGACAATCAGGGAAGAAAAAAAAGATTATATAGTGCAGCAATGAGGGTCCAATAAAGATGAGACAACTTACATTTGTCCTTTGGGAGAAGGATGAGACATTCTCTTTTTGACCTCAATACTCAGAACTGGGAGCAATGGGTAGAAGTTTCTGAAAGGATAATTTAAAAATTAAAAACTCTAAAGATTAGAGTTGTCTAAAAGAAGAATAAATTCCCTTGGAGATCTTCAAGCAGCAGACATATTTATTACTCGTTGGCTCTTGTTATAATGGTGATGACTTTCTTGCACAGATCAGACCAGATGGTCTGGGAGATTCTTCATAGCTAGCAAATTCTGTCATTCTGTGATATATTTGGAGAGAGTGAATTTGAAAAGGCTGATGAGTGACAGTATCTGAGGAAAGGTATGTAATTGGCAGCAAAGGATAAGGAATATATCCATCATTCCTCTTGGTTTGGTGTGAACAAAGTCAGGAGAGAAATTGCATTCTCTGTTCTGGAGAATATAACTAGGGATACATAGCAATCAAATATGTTAGATGCCAAGAAGTGGCACTCTCTTATATGAAAGTGAGACTTTAAAGGTGAGATAAGGCATTGTGAAAGAACTGAGAAGTATATGACATGGAAAAAAGAAAGAGAACATTGAAAGTCAGAGAGACCTTTTACCCTTCACCCATCCTGCATCCTTTCACCATGTTAATTTTCCCTTAATGCAGCCAAATCTAAATTCCTCCACTAGCCTTTCAAGACTTTCTATAATATGGTTATATATACTTTCCAACATAATATTTTATCTTACAATTCCATAACATATTCCTTTGCTTCTAGTCAACCTCCTCAGGCTCTTACAATATGCTACGTCCACTCTGTCTTTCTTTACTCATGTTATTCTTATCCTATGAAATGCTCTTCTTTCCCTTCTTTCTATTCAAATCTTATCATTCTGATTATGTTGATATCCCTCTTTGGTAAAGTACTTATAGCATTTCCCACATAATTGAATAATTAATTAGAATCTGTTTTATACAATTTATTGTAGGATATGCAGCTGCCCCAATCAGGTGGTAAGTTCTTTGAGGGCAGGAGAATTTCCTTATTCATCCCTGTATGTCCTGCAATGCCTAGCATAAAGTCAGTCTTAAGGTTAGGCATGGAACCTGTGATTTTCTTTTCATAGAAAACTCACCCACAGGTGAGTCAACTCACTCTAACAATTCAGGTCAGCAACTTCTCTACAAATTAGATAATTTTCTCATGTACTGAGAGGTAATCTGCCCAGTCACTTAGCTGGTATATGTTAAAGGTTAACCTGAACTCAAGTTTGAACTGGCTTCCTATCTCTTACACGATACTACCTCTCTCATATTAGATGTTTTATAATAGTTATTCCCTGAGGCACTAATGGATTGGCTGGAAAGGACACTGAAAAGAGATGTGAGGGTCACTGAGAGCCAGCTTGTGCCTAGAGCCAGCCCTTTCTTCCTGGATTCTCAGCATCTGGCCCATGGCCAATGAGAAGATTTTATTATGAACTGCTGATATTCAATGCATCTGCCAACAAGGAAGTAACACAAGGATTGTATTACTGAAACACAGCTAGATTGTGACCTTCTTGTGGGCAGGGAACATGTTATTCATTTGTGCTTTATTGGGCCCAATAACATTAAGTATTACTAGGATAAGACTGAAGAATCTTCTTGCAAATGTAAGAAGACACTGAGTTTTTCACTGGCCAAAATGTAGCATAAAATATGAGATTTTACTATGTTGCTGATACATATGCATAAAGACAGAGATGCCTTTTAGGTGAATGGAAAACAATGGGTCTTGCCTTTTGATTGTTTGAATTCAAGAGTATCTTGGGGATATCAAACTTTAAGCTGGATAGTATCTGTAAGTAACCACGCTGTGATCTCAACTCAGATGTGGAGGTTGGGGTATGGGGTGGGGGTAGAGGAAGACTTAATTTGAGCCTGTGGGCAAGCTGTCTGGTTTTCTTTAGCTGACTGTGGTTGCTCTGACTAAAGACCTGTCAGCCTAGAAATGAGCTAGGAGGCTGTGATTCTGCAACTGGTGGTAGAAAGACTACACACCTAAAAATATGTGCCACAATGAAGCCACCTAAGACCCTAGGGTGCTTAGGAGACACCAGCAATCATCATGAGACAGAGGAACCAAGGGAGTAATGACCCCACTAGAGAGAGCCACATGATGAATCTCCAAAAGGCATGGATTGTCCTAGGGTTATTGGCATGTATTGCTCTTCTACAATGTGCCCTGATCACACATGTTCCCAAAATTTATGCAACTCATGAATTATTCCTATGCATACTTACCGTTCCACTGATGATTTCTGTATTTGTAGGAGAGTGTGACATGGAGGAAATGTTCCTTTGTGACTGTTATTACCAAGCTATTGCATTAAATTATACCAAAAAATTATATTTTACTAATTATGTTTTCTGGCTGACTAATGACATTCTTCTTCACTCCCTCCACTCCCACCCCATTATTAGTTTTCTTTTGTGTGTTGTCATTGCTCCTTAGATTGTAAGCTCCCTGAGGCCAGGGACTGTATTTGTATTTCTATTTGTAACCCTAGTGTTTCTCAGTGCTGCCACATAGAAGTTGCTTAAATATTTCTTGATTGACTAAGGAAAAGACCAATATATCAGTAAGAGTTCATAAACTATGTGGTTTTGTTTAAATCAGGGCCCCTAAATTATACTATACTTGAGATAGAATATCTGGGATTCCCCTTACAGGGACATCCTAGGTAACACATAAGCATAATTACCAGATCTGCCCCCTGGTATATTGATAACATTCTCATTTAGTGTCTAACTGTGCTCGAGTATTTACTTCACTTCCTGGTTTCAATACTTTTTTAACTTCTTTCCCTGTTCCTACCTTTTCTAACTCCCACTTTACCTAATATACTTAGTAATGACCTAGTTCTGATTTAAAATTCATTTCAATTTGATCAATGATCCCTAAGAGTATATATTCTGACAATCATTTGATTTGATTTTGAGTCTAGCTGTAGCTTTAGTAGTTTAGTGTAAACTACAAAGCACCATTATTTTTAATAGCTTATACACTAAGCACCCAGGCAAATAAGGCCCTCCACTAACCCCAAGGCTGGTCTAGCAGATATCACTCTCCTTTTCCTGTAAAAGAGAGACTCTTAAGTCCAAAGAATGAGGCCTCCTCATTTTAGAAATGCTGGTAAGTTTTCACTGTCACCACAATAATAATTGCAGTCCTTGCTGGGATAGATTTTGGAAAACTCCTTACTGCCACATGTAGAGACACTATCTATTCTGCCGTACTTCACCAAGATGGCTGAAAAAACCACCAGTGCCTCAGACGTCAATAATCACTAATTGACCAAACACCAGGTCTCACAGTGCTAGAAACCTATCTAAGACCATAGCTTTAGATAATCAGTCTCTCATGAGTAGGACCTAGCTTAGAGGAAGAGCCTCAGAAACCTTTAATCAAACCAGAAACCTGACCTGACTCCGCATTTTCCCTGGTGAGATAATGTGAGATAGTTCCTTATTCATTAGTCTGCTAGAACATCCCCTTTAAAAAATATATATTTTTAAAAGTTTTATTCTCAACTTTACAAATTCTTAAACACAAAATGAGTACTTCCTCATACATAGTAAACTCCAAAATAGAATTATACATGAAATTTCAGGTCTTTATATGTACAGCTTGCTTTTCTTTTAGATAAATAGATCATAGATAGATAGATAGATAGATAGATAGAACCTGTAGTTTTCAAAGCTATTCTGTTTATTTTTCTTTTTGGTTTGCCTTCTGTTTCCTTCTCTTCATGGTTTTTTTTTTTTTTTTAAAAATGACTCAATGTCTTTCTTCCTTTTCTTCTTTCTTTTTTCATTCCTTCCTTTTTTCCCTTTCTCTCTCTTTTCCTTATCCCACAGTGCTTTTGTAATACTGTCCTTTGGTAATAAACTTTCATCAGCCTAGACCTCTTTTAAATTCTTTATATTTTTTCCCCACTCACAGAATTCTTACTCTTCCAGAATAAAAGAATGAATAGAAAATTCACTTAAGTATTTTACAAGAGCCAGGTATTGTCCCAAGTGATGAAGATATAGATACATGAAAGCAAGACAGTCTCTGCCCTCAAGAGCATACATTATTTTTTAAAATATTATTTATTTTTAACATTTGTTTCTTTTAAAATTGAGTTACAAATTCTCTCTCCCTCCCACCTATCTTCAAAGCACTGAGAAAGCAAACAATATGATATCAATTATACATGTGAAATCATGCAAAACATTCTCATAGCAACTGCATCACCAAAAACAACTGCAACAACAACAAAAGTGAGAAAGTTATATTTCAGTTTTCATTCAGAGTTCATCAGTTACCTCTAAAGATGGTATTTTCTTAGGTCATTGTATTGATCAAAGTAGCAAAGTCTTTCACAGTTGAACATCATTCCAAGAGCATATATTCTAATTGGGATAATAACCTACTTAGGGGAACTAGAATTAGAAAGCAATGTTAGGATGGAAGGAAGAAGGAAAGTCCAAGTTTTAGTACCAGGGAAAAGAAGAAGAGAAGGAATCTGGATGTGTTATAATTGCTTTGTGATTAGACAATATAAGGAACAAAAGCTCACCAATCAAAACATGGGGTCCCAGGATAAGGAATCTAAAATCCCATGGAACAGAAAGAAAAGAAAGAATCTTGAGTGAAAAAGTTATACTTCAATTTTCATTCAGAATTCATCAGTCACCTCTAGAGATGGTATTTTCTTAGATCATTGTATTGATCAGAGTAGCAAAGTCTTTCACAGTTGATCATCATTACAAGAGCATATATTCTAATAGGGATAATTCACCTAGGGGAGCTAGAGTTAGAAAGCAACATTGGGGTGGTAGGAAAAAGGAAAATCCAAGTTCTAGTTCCAGGGGGAAGAAGAAGAGGCGTCTGGAGTTCTGACTGTATAACTTGAAGATATCCAGGATGTGTTATAGTGGCCTTGGAATCAGACAATAAAAGACAAAAAAGTTTACCAATCAAAACATGGAGTCTCACAATAAGGAATTTAAGATCCTATAGGAAGAGGAAGAAAAAGAGTCTGGAATGCTGGCAATATGGCTTGAATATGGTTGTGAAGTGCCCAAGACGATGAATTCATGACTATTCTTTCCAGTATTGTGTTTCCTCTCTTGCCCTCTGACATTCCGGGTCAAAAGGAGGAATAAAGATAATTCTTGATCCTTACTGCTACTTCCAAGCTTTTTTTTATATTTCCATTTCTCATTTATCTCTTTCCCTTTGAGTTTCAATCAATCCATTTATTATCATCCTATTATAATCCTTATTATAATCACCTACCACCTTATTCAAAGTTATTCTTCATTATGAAGGAGTACAATACCTAGCTTCCAGTTTTCCTCTTCATACTCTCATATTTAGAGATATCAATAAAACTGTTGTCTCCTCAAATATTATGGTCTCCTAATTCAATAAACTTTTCAATTCCCAGAATACATATCTTTCTTCTACCTTCTTAATATAGGTGAATACTTATGATTTTACCAGTACCATTAATATCGCCTTCTTTCACCATAATTTCTAACATGATATTTAACTATGTGTAACTCTATTCCTTTCTCTTATTCTAGTCTTTTATTGTTCTATCGCTCCTTATTCTTTGTTTCTCCTAAGCTTATTCTAAATGTATTCATTATCTTCTCTGTGACCTGTAGCCCTCTCCTCAGCTCTTTCCCTGCCAGCACCTCACTCCTATTCTAGCCCCTACTCTGACATCACTTTCCTCCTTCAAAGTCTTAACCTTATAGTTAAATAGTTCAAAAAGACACTGCCTGTTATCTTTGAATACTTTGCCTTTTTCTCCTATACCCCATCACTGGGTTACTATCACTACCACCTTCTTCCTTTCTACTCACATATTGCTGGGTAATGCTAAATTCACACAAAGATGCCTAGTACTATAAATTCATTAATCACAACTAAGTCCTTACTGCTACATGAAAATTCTTTTATTATTCCCTGTTCAACTCTTTATCATACTCTCATAGCAGCTCTTATCTTTTCAAACCCCAGTCCTTCTTCCCTTCTCCCCTGGACAAATGATCTTGTCTCTTGCTCTATAAATAAAGGATTTGCAGGAAGCTGTAGGTTTGTCTAATATGTGAGGCTGTTTTATATGTGAGGCTCCCAGTGAAGCCCTTTCATAGTGTTTCTTGACTGAACCAAGTTTGATTATTCATAACAGCTCTTGCCAAGGGAGACTGTACCACTACCCATTACAGAAATTAATGAATTGACTTCTAAGACAAATACTATCCATAATACACAGACAAAGATCTCTTGCCCACTGAGTCACCAAAACACAGGAAAAAAAATTTCTAGAATATGTGTGAATCGGTTGTGATATAACCTACACAGAGTTTGGAAGTTTGGAAGAGTGCCCTGCTTTCAGATTCAAGGATGTACAATGAGGAGTCTACAGGAAGAAGGGCTATCTTGAGAAAATTAAAAATCCCCTGGAAGGAAGCCCAGGAACTGCCATTAGTGGTTCACATTGCTTGGTATCAACTGGTCTTAATTATTCACGTAACAGTAAAATCCAGGAGTTATATCATATCCTAAGGATCAATAGAAAGATGCTTCAGCATACTCAGGCATTTGAGATACAACTCACAAAGAATTCTGAGTCTTAAATAGAACTCAAAACTGGTTATGTATTATTATTAAGTAATATTTAACTTTTTATAACTAGAAATCATTGAATTTTAGAGTTAAAAGATTGTTATAATATCTTGTCTAAAACCCACATAATGAATAAAATGAGGATCAGAGACACTAAGTGGGTTTACTGAAGTAAGGTCACATAAGCATTGATTTACTTATTCTTAATAGCATTAATGGAAAAATGCTGGGAATATACCTAACAGGTAGAATGAGAAAGGAAGAAAGAAAGGACAGCTGAGATATGAGAGAGGCAAGGCCAAAGCTGAAATAAATCATTCAGCAGAGTTTACCATCCGTTCTCCCTTACTAGAAATGGCTGTAAGTTACATTTAAAAGAGAGTGGAGGGAAAAGAGATTTTTCCTGAGAGTGCTTGAGATGATCTTGAATCTTGCAAAGTCAGAGGTGAAAAGGAGGGCACAGCAGAAAAAAGTTATTTCAGGATTGCAGCACAGATGCAAGATTCAGGTGTTCCTAAATATCATTCCTGCTTTGTCTCTAGGTGGGTTTCCTCTGTGGTGTGGATGTTCCTGAGGGAGCTTTGTGTAGTAGACATGCTTCCCAGAGTGTGAGACACAGAAGACATGGGAAGGATTTGGGAGTGAGTGCTCTGACAGTATCAGCCCCGACGGTTAGCCTTCTAAACCACTCCTTCTTCCTGAGTGGGTGTTAATGTAGTAGATAAAGAGAAACTTGGGTAGTTTCTAAATTAGTTTCCCTCACACTCTGTATATCACTTCTGTGCCAGAGAACTACAGTGACTTCCCTATTGAATGTCATATTAACATACAACAACTCTGTTTATCAAAATCTTCTATCAATTGCATGGCTTCAGTTCACTAACAATTTCTCATTATTCCCTACCATAGCATCCTTTACTCTTTCTTTCCCCATGCATAGTATTTTCCGTCTGTCTTTAAATCATCCTGGAAGCCCCCAACACTTTTTCTTCATACAATATTTTGTCACAAAACCTGATGCCATGGCTGTTGATGTCATAAATATCAGAACTTTGTCAAAGCTTAGTTAAAAAAATCATGGTTAACAAGCAAAAAACTATGCGTAAAAAGAGGATGGCTTTAGTAAGAAGTTTCAGGCAAGCAGGAAATGGGTAAATCTGCAGGTATTCATTTTTTTATTTTCCAGATCCTTTACTGCCTTCTTTGTCCAAATTCTTTTTTTTTTTTTTAGTAGCTTTTTATTTACAAGTTATGTGCATGGGTAATTTTACAGCATTGACAATTGCCAAACCTTTTGTTCCACTTTTTCCCCTCCTTCTTCCCATTCCCTCCCCCCCCCATGGCAGGTTGACCAATACATGTTAATTATGTTAAAGTACAAATTAAATACAATATAAGTATATATGTCTTAACAGTTATTTTGCTGGACAGAAAGAATCAGACTTTGAAATAGTGCACTATTAGCCTATGAAGGAAATCAAAAATGTGGGAGATTTGTCCAAATTCTTAGACTGCTTGCCTCTGCAACCACAAATACTGTGTAGACAATATAATGAATCAAATATTTATTAAGCACTTACTGTGTGCCAGGTGCTAGGCACTGAGGATACAAGTATAAAAAAATGAAGCAATGTCTACTATCACTGAGTTTACATTCTTATAAAGGAAATAAGTGCATATAAAAATATATAGCACAAATATTAAGTGCATATGACTATCTAAAATAATTAATATTAATACAAAATAATTAAATATGTGGTCATTTGGAAGGGAAAGCACTTGTAGCTGGGAAGAATCAGAAAAGGTTTGATGTAGAAAATTGTGTCTGAACTGAATTTGTTTTTTAAAAATAAATTTTTAATCAATGTCTTCTATTTCTTATATCACCATAGATATTCCCCTTCCCAGATAGCCATCCTATATAACAGTCTTTTTTTTTTTTAAGATACAAAGGTTATCTTATTTCACTTGATATTTTCACTTGATATTTTAGATCTTTTATTTTTCCAAATGAACTTTTATTATTATTTTATCAATCCTAAAAAAGTATTGGTAATTTGATTGATATAGCATCAAAATGTAAATTAATTTTGGTAGTTTTATAATTTTTATGATATTGGCATGGTCTGGCCATGAACACTGACAATTTCTCCAGTTCTTTATTTCTTTTGGGAAAAAAAACCTGTCCATCTTTATTTTTTTTTCTTTTTTATAATTTTTAATCCCATGTTCTCTCCTTTACTCTTCCCCAACCCATTGAGAAGACAAGAAATATGATGCAAATCATACATATAAAGCCATGCCATAATTGAATCTATACAAGTTTCTTGTGTGCCCAATAGATTGATCCTCAGATATTTTGTGCATTTTATAGTTGTTTTGGAATAGGATTTTCTTTCTACTATGGTTCTTCTGTTTTTTTTTATTATATAAAAATGCTGTTGATTTTGGAGAATTTTTAAAAACCTGTTTAGACTGCAGCTTTGCTGAAGCTATCAATTTTCTCAATTAGTATCTCTGTTGATTCAGCAGAATTTTCCAAGTATACTGTCATATCATCAGCAAGTAAGAATAGTTTTATCTTCTTTTAACTATCTTTATGCCTTTAATTTCTTTTCCCTATATTGTTGCTAAAATTTCCAGAAATATGTCTAATAGTACAAGAGAGAGTGAGCATCTTGGCTTCACTTTCTTATTTCTCCTGTATTCTCATTGCATATGATACTTGCTTTTGGCTTTAAATAGATGCTTTTTTATCACATTAACAAAGGTCCTTCTATGCCTGCTTTTCTAGGTTCTTTACCATAAAAGAGAATTATGTTTTGTCAAAGACTTTTTCTACATCTATTGAGATGGTCATTTAGTTTGGGATGTTTTTGTTTTTCATATGGTGAATTATGTTAATTGTTTTCATAATGTTGGAACATCCTTGCATCCTTGGTATAAATCTCATTTGGCAATAATGAATGATTTCTTGCATAAATTGATAGTCTCTTTGATATAATTTTAATATTTTTGAGTCAATATTAATCTATAAAATGGAAATAATAGTATCTACCTTTCAAGGTTGTTGCCTTGAAACAAAATAATAATCATATAATATGTTGCCTGGCATATAATAAATACTTCCTAAATGTTACTTATTATTATTATTATTGAAATTTGCCTATAGTTTTATTTTGTACTTTATCTTTCTCTTATTTAGATATTAGAACTGTGTCCCATATGACTCCGGTAGAATGCTTTCTTTCTCAATTTTGGAGAAAAATTTGTGAAGTACTAAGAAATTTTTTTAAAAGTCTGATAGAGTTCTCTTATAAATCCATCAGTACCAGGAGTGTTTTCCTTTGGTAATTTGAAATTAAATGAAGAAACTAAGGCAGAGGTTAACTGACTTGTCCAAGGTCATATAACTAGTAAGTGCTGAGGCTGTATTTGAACTCGATCTTCCTGATTGCAGGTCCAGCACTCTATACACCTCACCACTTAGCTCTTGCATATATATGTGTATATATTTATTTGGGTATACACATATATACATATATATATATATATATATACATGTGTGTATACATAATATATTGCATACACACATATGCACACATGTATACATTGTGTACAAATATGGCATGTATTTATGGCATCTGTATATAAAGATGCAACATAATATACACACATATATGTTCAATATATGCATACTGAACCTGAATTCTAGTCTTATATATGATATATACTGGCTCTGTGACCCTGACCAAGTTATTTAAACTGTTAATACAAAAGACATTTCTCTCTCTCTCTCTCTCTCTCTCCCCCCCTTTTTTTTCTCTCTCTCTCCTTGTCTCTCCCTCTCTCCCTCTCTCCCCCCCTCCATCTCTCTGTTTGTCTCTATCACTCTTTCTCTCTGTGTCTGTCTCTCTCCCCCCCTCCACTGATAACTTCTGACATCTGGAGAAAGTACAATGAATAGATTCCATATGGTGAACATTTAGGAGTACATGTATGAGAGTCACACTGGTTGTATAAGCATGAATCAGTTATGGTATTACTGAAGGGAACTATTGAATTGATAAAATAAGAGACCCATGTATGTGTATCTAAATCTATCTATATAGTACATGGAGATTGTTATATTATCATGAATCATAAATCATATATGGAATCAAATCTGTTTTTGAATATATAAAATTATCTTTCTGAGAATGGAATCATAAGCTCTGCCCAAATGATAGAACACATTAATAATCATTTAGAATCAATTAAAATAGGATGACTGTTTGAAAACAGTCATTTAGAGAGGTATCTGTGAGAAGAAAGAGCACAGGGTTTATAAATGAGAAAATCTGGTTCTTCCAGTTACCAACTATGTGACATTGGAGAAATCACTAAATCTCTGTCTTCATTTCCTCATATTTAAAATGAATACTGAACTTTCTAGAGATTGTTGATGCAAAGGTACAATGGGAAACTATACACACTATGTATTTTACATAGTATAAGTAGTACATATACTTTATGTACCTGGCTATTCTGACATGATGGTAATTCCAGGAATCCTCAAAGAGTGAACTTCTGGATTTAAGGTAGTAACAATGAATATTCTCCATGTAACCCTTTCCAACCTCCTTTTCCATCTGTCAAAATATTCTTTCTGCCTAGATCTCAACTCAGAGGCTGAGGAAGCTTAGTTTGCTTAGAGCCTAAGAAAACTGATTGAGATGACTCCCAATATAAAACACTCCCCCAAATAAGAAAACTACTGTGGCACCTATGGTGTCTATTTTTCATGCTATTATTATAGCTCCCAAAGCCACATTCTTATTTTGGAATCTCTCATCAGATACACAAAAATCCAATCTTTCTCTTTATCTGCTTGTTTTTTTCCCACAGTCTAAATATCTTCTGTTCTGTGTTCTCTAGTTCCAAATTTATGATAGGTTACTATGAGTAAGTTATAAAGACCTCTGTCTTTCTACATGGACACAAAATTCTGTTCAGAATGGCCTCACATATCTCTGCAAGGTTGAGTGCTTCTCTGTGTTTTTGGGTGCCTAAGGCTTATTTGTTTTGGGAAACACAGCAGCATTCATTTCTGCAATAAAGTTGAGAGAGAAAAGCAAGATCATTTTTTCCCACAGGAGTAAAGCAGTAGATATTTTAAAAAATATTTTGAAAGGAAAATCAGTGATAAAATAGCAGTTGCATTGAGGAATATTGTGTATTTTGTTTTAGGTCTTTTGAAAATGCCTAGAGGGTACTGCTCAAAAGATGTTGAAAATATATGCTACATTATAAGAGAAAGAGGTTGAAAGTCAAATTTAAAACTAGTCATGGACATTTTAACTCTAAGGGGCTTATGTCACAGTTCAGAGGGGAAAAAAAATGACAACTCTGGGAAAATAACACAATATAGAAAAGAAATAAGCTAATTTCCTTCCCCACCCAAGAACACTACACATAGTCTTCTGATAGTAATGAAACAGATACATAAGAATGGTAAAAACAAAGCAGAGTGGTATGGAAAAAACACTAAATTGGAATAAAAGAATGCGAGTTCTGTCTCTAGATTCAAGTTTTACAATAGCTGTTTGATTAAGAAAAAGTCATATAATAATCTCCTAAGCCTTTGTTTCCTCATTTAGAAATGACAAATATATTACTCATTTCACAGGGTTGAATGAAGAGCATTCTGTAAACTATAAAATATCAGATAAATATATTGTTGTTATCATCATCATTACTATTAATGGCTAAAATCAGTAATAGATACTTGTGGAATATCAGATGGGAAAATACTAAGAATTAGTTTATATGCAGTGTTATAAATAGAATAATGTTATATCCCTCTTCAAGGGAACTGTCACAATGATATTTTCAACATAATAAACTCAAGCATTTACATATAGTGCTTTAAGATTTGCAAGGCTCTGTACATGTGTGCTATCTCATTTGATCCTTACAAAATCTAATAATATGGGTGCTATTATCATCCCCATTTTACAGATGTGAAAACCGAGTCTGATAGAGATTAAGTGACTTGATTAGAATCCTACACAGATAGAAAGGGTCTGAAGTGAGATTTAAATTCAGGTCTTGTGGAGTACAAGTCCAATAGTAAGTTACTGAACCATCTAACTGCCTCATATGCAAATATTCATTAAATACATGCACAGTAATGAACAACATTTGATTAAAAATACATAGACCTTGCCCACTATGACTTGCATAGAACTTTAAATGATTTTTTTCCCTTTTTTAACTTTTTTGGATAATGTTTTATTCTGAATTTTAGCAACACTAAGACAAAAAACATTTCTATATACAAAGTAGAAAAAATAATTATATGTGAATATCATTATCTACAGCTTGTTTTTTAAAGTATTTAATAAATTCAACATGTTACTTTCAAAGCTGTCACACTTGACTATTTCCTTCTGAACTTCCATTTCTTCTTTGTATTTAAAAAATTTTTTTCTTCTTTTTTTTTTTGACAACACTATAACTCTCCTCCCCAATAATAAAAGAGAAAATCACAATTCATGCAGCAAATAAATGGAAAGACACAGTTTTCATGTTCAAAAATGTATCTTATTCTCCGCCTTCATTGCTCACCTTTCGGGAGATACCATGGCTATAGACATGGCTATTCATTGAATCACCAGATTTCTTAAGTCTTTCAGAGCCATTTTTCTTCACAGTGTTGTTTTTACTGTATAAATTGTTCTTGTTCTGCTTACATCAGTTCATCAGTTCATCCCAACTTTCCCAGTTTCTCTTTGTTATATCTTATAGTATTATTATATTACATTAATATGTAATTATTTCTTTAGCCATTGCCCAATTGATTTATTTCCAGTTCTTTGCTATAACAAAAAAAAAGAGCTGCTATAAATATTTTTTGCATATATCCAGGGGGTATGCTGATAAATATTTAACAATTTTGTTAAATTGTTGTGGGAAGGTAAATAAGACACATTTTAAGGTTAATTTACATTATTAGCATTTACTTTATCACTTTCCTAAATGATTCATTGATGTCTACACAATCAATAAAGCAAAAAATTAAGCTATCATTTGTAATGTTTGCTGATTTTGGAAGTGTAAACACTCACACTGAAAATGTAACAATTGATTCTTGGAAGACAATTTGACAGGGCACCAGAATGACCTTCTGTATCTATGAACCTTTTTTCTCCTTATTTGGTCTCTTTGGAGTATAGGCCTAGGAGCAGTTTTGCTGGGTCAAAAGTAATGACAGAAGAATGTCTTTTGAAACATAGTTCCAAATTGCTTTTCAGAATTGCTAGAACAAGTCACAATGACACTGACAGTGCAATAAGGTCTTCTCAGAGTCTTTCCAATAATTGTCTTTTTTCCTTTTTTTGTCATTTTTATCAATCTGATGATTGTGAGGTAGAACTGAGAATTATTTTTAAAATTTGCATGAGTTTAAATTTTCATGACGTTTTTAAACATGAATTGAGAAATAATCTATGAGTTAGGTAGTTCAGGTCATTATTCTAATTTTGTAGATGAGGAAACTGAGGCTCAGTGACTTTCCTATGATCACTGTCTCAAATTCCTAATTCAAATCAAGTTAGAAAATTTCAGTGCTATTTGCACAGGACACCCTCTCTCAAGTTATCCTGCCTTTTCCTTTAGCTTACTAATTCAATACCAGTTCCAACCTAACATGATTCTTTTTAGGCTTGCTCCTCCCATTCATAAGTGCATGGAGATGATATAAAAAATTAAGATGCTTCCACAGACTAGAGTGGCTGGTGGGCTAGGTGTTACTAGTTTAAGTAATTGTTGGGTAAGGAACATAATCCTGCACAGACACAAAACGAACTAGGCACAGCCCCAAGAGTTGAGGGAAAGGGAAACAGTCCAAATAATAAATAGAAACATACATCCTCATTCCCAGAACTAGCTTACTGCTAACACCCACAAATAGTAATCTACTGAAATAAGCCTAACCCAAATCCATGTTTCTCACTGGACTCTTCCTTCTCTTCATCTTCCTTCTCCTCTTCTCCCTTCTCTTCCTCTCTTACTTTCAACATTGTTATCTATGTGTATGAACCTAATGGTCTTGGTCCCTCCCTACCATATCCCTCCATACTTTTCCTTCTGCTTCTTCCTTCACTAGCATACACCCATGACAAGAGAAGAACAAGCTCAAATGAAAAAATACTAAGAAATTCAGGAAAGTTAACATGTTATAATGAAAAGCGTACCTGAATTGGAGGGAGGAGAACTGAGTTCAAATCTAAGCTGAATCTTTTGACAGTTGTGTGACTAAGTCATTCATCTTTTTTGAACATTATTTTTTATGTGTAAAATGGAAATAATAGCTAGTCCAGACTAATGGGAATAATGAATTTTGCCAACTAGCCTTAGTATTTGAATTTACACTGCATATTTCCATTGAGCTGGAACCAGTTGCCATATTTAATATAATTATAACTTAAAACAATGAATTTAATACACATGACTACTCCAGGAGTTTATTATCATCACTAATTGGGATCTGGCTGTACCAAACTTGTAGTTTTGTTTTGAGGAAAGTGCATTAAAGACCTTAAAGGGACATATGAATGTCACTGTAAATATGAATTGCTCATCTGAGGTCCCAGAAGACTATACTGCCCTATTATCACAGAAAAAGAGCTAGAACCATCAATTCCAGGATCATCTAGTTAATGTCTGAGGTAAAATTTGAACTTTGGTCTTTCTGATTCCAAGGCCAGGGTTATATTCACTACACCATGATGTTATTGTTTTCCTTTCTATACGCAACAGAGCAAATCCATTAAAAGATGCTCCTACTAGAATTATGATGCATTTACTCAATTGGCTGAGCAATTAAAAGTGCTATGTAGTCTACCTGATGTTGGAAGGTGGTGAGGGCGCCACTTTGTGGAGGAGGACAGTTCTATCTTCTTGAAGGAGAACATAATGGCTCTAAAGATTTGATTCCTAGCATTCTCTTCTCTCACCACTTATAAAATAAATTTTGATCACTGTTCTATGCATAATAGACATATCATTTCCATGTCTCTGTGAGGAAATTCAGCAGCAATAAAAAACCATAAGGTTTTTGTAATAATCTGATTTGGTGGCTGTTTTTCTCTTTAGTATTTTCATATCCTTGTTTATGGGCCTTTTTGGGAGAAGGGAAAAACCTGCACCTATGATTTCTCACAACAAGAAAACTCCCACTCCCAGCAAAGGAGAGCAACTTATATCTTAGAGTTGATAGGAGCTATGAAAGTTTAAGTGACTTGCTCAACAAAATACAGTCAAAATATGTATCTAACTCTCAAGGGAATTCTCTGTGGCATGGCTATTAAAATATCACTAAAATATCACATGACTGCTAAAATATCACTAAGTCCTTTGAACAGTAGCATGTGTCATTACTGTCTGAGTCCATGACCTTATTGACATAATCTCCAATCCCCCCCAAAAAGGGCCATAAACAAGAATGTAAAAATCCTGGAGGAAAAATTAGAGAACAGTCACCAAATCCATATTCTCTACCAAAATGTTGTAGGGTGTTATTTTTAATTTCCTCATAGATATACCTATTTATATTTAGTGCAGTGACCTGAATCTATTTTATGAATGGTGAGTGAAGAAAGAAGCGGGAAGATGGCACCAGAAAGCAAACTTTAGAGAAGACAACAAAGCTGATTTATCAGAGAAGTGGTGGGTTGGGGTGAGTTGAACACAGTGTTCATAAAAAGCTGATGGTTTGGGAAGATAACTTGAGTCAAACAATCCTGCAACACTTTCTGAATCCTCTCTCCACTTATGACTGTAATCTTAATCCTGGAAAGCTTTCCATTTCTTAAAGAAATTTTGGTAAATAAGCTAAATAGACTTTCTTCTTTCTTGTATGCTAATTCAGAATAGCACTCTCTTCTTGTATGCAGGGAATTGTTCCTTCTCCATCCCTATTGTCGTAATGTACAGAATATTGTAACTCATTGTTGCCCCTTCCACCTCCACATAGGAAATGATATGTTATAAAAAAAAAGAGCATTATCGTTCTGTAAAATGTAAAAAAAAAAATAGTTATTTATTAGTGCTTATTATTTTATGTGGGATTTGTTTTCAAATATCAAATCAAAGAATGATTAGCTATAAAAACACTACTATCATTGTAAATCATGGAAACAGATCTGTTATCACATACACAATAAACCAGCTCTTTTCAGTTTTTTTTTTCCTGGCACAACCCAGGCCATATCTCTTTCAAAATAAATGTTTCTATGGCTTCACACAGATATTATGGCTAGGCAAAAATGGAGCTGCAATGTCTGTGTGTGGTCAGGTCTGTGAAGGCTAAGGGAGAGGTGGAAATAATGGAGGAAGATGAGAGAGAATGATTTTTCCCCTCTGGTCATACCAGAACACAAATGGAAAATCCAGGGATGTAGGATCCAGCTAACAGTTGGTTTATTAAATAAATGACAGTTTCCCCCCTCCCTTTGCTTTTTCCTTTCCAAATACTCTTTCCACTATAAAACTATCCTACACAAAAGAATATGAACTTCTTCAGTTTCTCTCAGCTCTTGTGATTGCCAGGCTCTTTATCTCCTAACTTTCCTGGGTGAACAATAATGGAAATATTGTTATATTTAAATCATAAGGGAATGATAGGTCCATATCTTTGGCTTTTAGACCAGAAAATATTAGCTTTCTTCTTCATTCATATATTTGTATGAATTGTACTTATTTCTCATTTGTCTTTTTTTTTTTTTTCAGTTTTTACTTGATTGATTTTATATCTAAATTCAACAATATTGTCAAAGATTGCCAGGTTGTTCACTTAAATTATACAGAACCATGTGCATATAGATGTTAAATAAATATTTTGCCAGGATTAATGATGATGAGAAAGGTTGTTGGAGTGTTGGAATCTTTACAAAGTGTTAAGCCATTGGAGTTGATTTGATCTTAGAAGAAGATATTTTGGGCCAGAACTTGAAACAATGTACTAAGTGGAACTGATTGAACAATGCTTGTGTTCACACCTTTAGAGAGCTCTAAGAACTCAATGGAGTTCACAGTTTGGGAGATTCAGGATTTAGAAAGAGATATCTGAATTCACACCTTCCTTAGAACCAGAGAGTACTCTGGGAGATAACCCAGAATCCCTCTCCCTCCAGAAGGTGGAGTTAACCTTTGGGAGATCACATAAATATAGGGAGCTTTTGAAGCTTGAGGTTACTTCTTCTGGTGGAACTGACTGGAGGTACAGAGAGATTCATTGCATCTTCCAACTTGGTGCTGGCTGGAGGCTGAAGAAAACAGAGGCAGAAGCCAAGGACAAAGCTGCAAGATCTCTTGGAGCCAGGCAGAGAGATAGGCCTCAACTAACCAGCTAATTTGGAAGGAGAAATAAACGTTTGCATTTTTACCAGCTGGCTGCGATAATGGAGTAATTATTTAATTAACTGAGACTAAGGCTGCCTCCAGGAAGACCTCCACATTGGAGTAAATCACTTCCCTTTTCATCTGAACTATTTGTCCTTAAGCTTTCCTGTGGGGAGGTCTAAGACTAGGTTATCATTAAGCTCCTATTCATGATATACTATAAAGGCAAATACCTCTCTAAATTCAGAGAGTATTTGAATCTGGAAGTGAAAAAATGTTGTTGACCTGAGATCACTATAGAAAACAAATTAGTATGTGTGTATATGTGAGAAAGAAGAGAGAGATTGAGAGAGAGGGAGAGAGAGAGAGAGAGAGAGATTAGATGAAATAATAAAAAGGGAAAAAAGGAAAAGAGAACTTAGAGAAAAAACACCAATATCGATCTCTCAAACTTTTTGAGTCCTAAACTGTTTTCTGAGGATTATTAGTGATATTCATAAAAAAAAAAAAAAAACAACTTGGTGGTTTCACTGAATTATATTTTTGAGTTGCACTCTTTTTAAGAATTGAAGGACCATTGATTGATCAATTGCTAAGCAAATTATGATAAATTTATATCTATAATTATATATCTATTTATATCACATTATATGTGATAAATTTATATCCATAAATATAATGGAATATTTACTACTTCAAGAAACTATGAAAATAAAGAAGTCACAAAAACAGGGAAAACTTTTGTGTTTTGGTTCAAAGAGAAGTAATCAGAACCAAGAAGACAAAATAAACAACCATTGAAATATACATGAAAAGAACAACAACAACAACAAAAAAAAGTCATGTAATCATAGTGATCAATATCAGTCTCAGAGAAAACAGAAGAAAAGGTTCTTTTCTCTCTACTTTGCAGAAACAGAAGACTATAGGTATTGAACTTCACTGTTATACTGTTAGACTTAGCTGATAGATAATTATTTTTGCTGAAATGATTTTATTTCTTTCTTTTACATTCTTTGTTACAAAGGATGGATCACTGGGGAGGAAAGAAGAAAGTTTATATTTGAAAATCAAGATGATATGAAAACAAAAAAGGGCTTTTAAAAAAATTAATAGAAAAAAGTCTGAATATGTTTCCAAATGATGAATAGATACTCAGAACTTACAGTGCTTCTTCTACTACTATTATTAATATGCCAATAAAGAGATGACTATTGATAAAGAGACTCTCCATGTCTACTAAAGTTATCCCTAAATATTAAAAGCTAGTGAAAGGTTTTCTTCTATTAGAGACTTTTTAACTTACTTCTCTTCCCTATCAGACTTCTGGTTCTTCTTGTTTCCAATGAATGTGACACATTTTGAATCCAGAAGAAACCATAAATAGGATTTAGACTATGTTCTCTTTACAGTGGAAGAAACTGAGGCCAAAAGTCTGAACCAAACTTGTTCCAAGTCACATACATAGCAAGTTAACACTAGAGAAGTTGGAACAGAACTTGGGCAAGAGCTCCTTCCATTACTTCGGTCTTACACAAAATATACAAATCCCTTTAGTCTCTCACAGCTTTGATGGTTGCCAGACTCTGACTTTGGACTGCCAGAGTGAGTGTTAATTCAACAAGGAAATGAAAGTCTGGAGGAAAGCTGAATTAAAGTAATGTTTTAAATGTCAGATTTTTAAAATTTTGGTAAAAAGGACAGGGTATCACTTTGCACTTCCAAAATCATGGGCTTAATTTATATTTCTGTGTATTTGTGTGTGGGAGTATGTGTATTTCCACACAGGAAAAAGCAAAATCATGAAGAAAGCATATCATCTACACTATATTCTTTGATTGTAGGAATAATTCAGAGTCAACTAGGTGACCCAATGGAAAGAACACTGACCCTGGACCTGAATTCAAATTTGACCTCAGACAATACTTACTGAGCAAGTCACTTAATCCCAATCACCTTGCAAAAACCAAAACCAAAAAAATAATTCTTTGAGTTAATCTATCAGTAGACATAAGACATATCTTAGATAGGACTGCAGATTGTCAATAAAGAAGAGCTAGAACTGAATGGAAAGAATAAAATTAGCTGGGAAACTGCATTGCTTTCAATGATTCCAAACTGCTCTGCAATATATATTTTAAAACTAACCTCCCTGAAGTCAGAAACAGTAGGATTCAAATTTTACTTTTAATATGCCATGACTGAAAGACCCTGGACAAGCTCCTTAACTCTTGGTGCCTCAGGAAACTTTCTGAAATTTGGAGTTGCATAGCAGTTAATGATCTACATTGATTGAGAAAGTTCTCTACACCAGTAAACTAACACTGTGCCACTCAACTCCACCCACCCCCAAACCTTCCAAGTGTGCTTTATGCAGGCATAATTCAATCTGCAAAGAATCTAAATTCCAGGTGATCTAAAGGATAATGGTGAATATAAGTGGCATATTACTACGGATAAACAGTTTTCAAAAGGAACATAAAAGAAAAAGATATGATTAGAAAAGGAGGTCAGCTAATGCTATAACAATAATAATGGATAATATGAATGGCCAGAATGCTGACCTAGTACCCACAGAATGCTAAAAGACTCAGAGGAAGGCTCCTAGTATATTGGACTGATTTTCCATGAAATTTTCCATGAGGATCTGAATAAGAGTTTCACAAGATGAAACAACATAAATGATTTGTGATTTTCATCTTAAGAGCATATAGTTATATTCATGAAATTAAGAATCAATTTAAATGATAAAATATCATAGAAAATTGGGCTTATCATATGTAACATATAGATAGATAGATAGATAACCACTTGTTTATATTATGTGTGTGGGGACACAATCATGAATTATATAGGGCATATATAAGATTTTATATATATATAATATAGGAATTATATAGGATGCTACAATAGAATGAAAATTAGATAACTATAAAAGACTTCTGAGTTTTGATCAATGTAATGACCAATCATGATGCTGATGATCAATCCTAATGAAGAAACTTGTTTTCCCATTTCCTGGCAAAAAAGGGTGGTAGATTGGAGGTATAGAATCAGATAAAAAATTTTCAAACCCAGACAATGTTCAAATTTGTCTTACTTGACTAAACTTATCCATTACTTGATTACTGGATTAATACTCATGATACTTTAGTGTAGCAGGCTAGTATTGTTGACCCATTTTAAAATAAGGTCATTTGGGACACAAAGTTATCTTGGTTAAGTGGAATTAACATTTCATTGACTTACAATTTCATCAAAAAGCATTTATTTGTTAAGGTCTTTATGGTGATTCTGTGATAGACACTGGTCTAATTGATTTAAGCTGATCTGGTTTCTGTTTTTATCATACAGAAGAAGAAACTGAGAGGTTATTTCACAGAGTATGTGATCCGAGGTAACAAAAGTATTTATTGGCAGAGTTGGGACTATAATTTGGATCTCCAGAATTGTTCCAATCCACCATGCGGCCTCATTCTGTTCCACAAGGAGCTGCCAACTAGTAGGCAAACAAAAAATTATTAAATAGATAGAAAACAGGTCCTTTGAGGAAAGGTTAACAGAATTGGAGTGGTTTAGCCTAAAAAAGAGGAGGCTAAGAGTTGACCTGATTACTGCCTCCCAGTTTGGGAAGTGGATGTGGAGCAGTTACTCTCTCCAATCCCCCAGAGGTTTGAATGAGACAGGGGAAATGGGCTTAAGTTTAAAAAAAAAAAAAAGGAGGAGAAATTTCAAATGGATATAAGGAACACTTCTTGACCTTCAGGGTAATGAAGCACTGAAATAGAATACTGAAGGAATTTAAGAAGCAGAGTCAGAACCTGAGACCCAAGATTGGTCAAATTTGAGAACACTAAATTTTTAGGATGTAGAGAGCACTAGAAAAAGGGAGCTTGTCATTTAGGTTAAGGTATACTAGGCTAGTTTTAACTCTTCAAATGTGCCCCATCTTGCTTTCTCCAGGCCCATGGCAGTCTCTCCAGCAGCAGTCTTACACATGTAATCCAGGGGTTTTATCTTTTCTTCTCCAAACTGCTGCTCCATCCCCATTCACAATCAAGTTTTTGCCTTAAGTAGGAAAAAAATTGTTTGAAAAGTCTATAGCTCTACAGATATTCAAGGAATTAGGATAGATAATTACATATCCTGGATGATAAAGCTATTCCTAATATTGGATAAATCAAACAAATATTTCTGGGTCTTTTCCTTTGAAATGTCCTGTGATTCAGAGATGCAACAGTAGCAGAGATAAAAGTATATGATAAGGTGGTCCTAAAAATTATTTGAGTCATTCAAACTCATACAATCACTGTATCCTTAACTGTTAAGGAATTGAAGCTAGGCCCTTGCAAGCATTTCCTATACTTTTTTCCATAGTGGTTGCATCCTAATATTTTGTGGCTTCTTATCTCCCTTGTAAATGCCTTTATTATATATTTAAATCAATTATTTTGCCTAAAAATTGAAAATGGGAAGAGTTGAGAAAGTCTAACTCCTTCCTTTCTTTGCTATGAGTGCTGATTATGGTATACAGTCATATACTGTTGATATGTTGGTTTTGAAAAACTACTCTTTCTTCTTTCTTTCTTTTTTTTTTTTTTTACTTTTTTCTACAAGGGATGGCTTGCTAGTATGCTATTTGGAAATGAAAGTAATATAAAAATAAAATTTACCAATAAAAAAGAATTTGTTTTTAAAGAGGAAGTGGTGGATTGAGAAACCTATATAATGTGCTATTTGTCCTCCGATGCCTAGCCATCCGATTTAGACATGTGCCTATCTGAAAATAAAGAATTAAACTAGATGATCTCTTCAAGTCTCATCCTGATTTATGATTCAATAATTCGATAGATTGTTATACTTTTATTCATCCCCAGTAGATACATACGCAAGTAAATAAGTTGCCATACCTTAGATTCTTTCATTGAGGTATTTAAAGAATCTGAATTGGAAATGATATACTTTTTCTTCTTTCCAGTAGTTTATGATGGTTACTTTTTAAAAATCCTGCAACATAGTTAACACTATTAAAAATTCTTTTTCTAAAGTAATGTTGCCTCAATGAACCTTAAATAAAACTCTGTCAGATTTATCTGTTATTATTAATGACTCACATTGAATTAAGCCTAGCTAAATGGAAGGAATGTCTTTTTAATTATTATAGGATCATACAATGAGAACTAGAATGAACTTTAGAGGCCATTAAATCTGACTTTTTGTTTTTACTAATGAGGAAATTGAGGCACTGAGATGGGAGGTGATTTGCTCAAGGCCACAAAACTAGTAAGTATCTGAAATTAAAACCTCGTCTATATATAGTGTTACTATTGATAATAGATTTAGCAAAGCCTCACTATATAAGCATCACTATATAAGAGGAGTTTTTTTTTCAATATTAACTATATTGCAGGATTTTTTTTAAGTGAACATTAGGAACTACTGGCAAGAAGAAAAAGTTTGTCATTTCCAATTCACGATGAAAACAGAGCTACAAAGGTCAGTTTCAGATGGCAGAACTAACAAAGAAGGCTCTTACACTAAAAAGAATGAAGCCAAAGACAAAGAGAGGGCTGATGCTAAATCAGTAGTAGGTGTATGGGAATTTTTTTCTCATCTGTTTGAAAGGACTTTTGTTTTGCAATAAAACTATAGCTCACATGAGAGCCTAGTGGCTTTCCAACAAAATTCTAATAAATTAAATTAGTGTATTCCCTGAATCATTAGTCAGGAGAAATTGTGTCTCTTCCCAATGTCTTGGACAGACTTAAACTAATATCTATAATTGATTTCTGCTGTTGCCTAGGGCAACTATGTGCTTATGGCTTCAGGCTCTCACAATTTTGAAATCTGTTGTGACCTTCAGGAAAGCATTTTTGCTTTTGATCCTTTCCTGCATTGCTGATGGTGTGTGACTGCTGATTTCTCAGGATAGACTGAAAAGAGAAGTCTGGTTAAGAAGTTCCTAATGAAGAGACAATGAGATCTGTATTTCCTATCAATTTGAGAAGCTAAAAAAAAAAAAAAAGTTTGCAGTCACAAATGACTATCTCTTTGCTAAAGGAACATTGCCACCTAGCAACGGAATCCAGTATTCTTTCCAGGGCTCTGGACAAAAACTGCAAAGAAAAGGGTTCAGTAGCAGCAAGTTCATTTTCAAGTACAGGGTTTGGGGAGTGTTTTTGTTCCCTGGCCACTTAGCATGCAGTGCTGGTAGACTTTCTGCAGAAGGTAGGAGAGAAATAGCAGCATTCACTAGTGGAGACTAAGTTGATAAAAAGGCAAGCCCCAGCAGGGAAAAGAATCTTCAAGAAAAGAGCCTACTTTATAAAAAAAGAATAGACTTTATTTAGTATGCTTTCAAGTAAGTGTTCCTAAGTGCAAAAACAAAAATAAATGGATTCTTTACAAAAAAAAAGAATCCACCAGAATACTTCACATTGAGAAATTTTATTCAATTAGATTGAACTCAACAAACATTTATTAAGTACTGACTTCACTTTAACAAATGGTTGAGGAGGTCCTGGAAACCCATTTAGATCAGATCAATGTTTGTTTATTTTGCAATGGATAAAATATGTCTAAATGCCCAGACTTCTGGCACATGAATGGGATTGAGTAGAAATGCCTTTTGTAAGGGGGCCTGTGCTGAAAGTAGGCTCATTCAAAACCTTTAAGGTCATTGACTCTAGTTTCACAAAGAGTAGAGAAAAATGTTCACTAACTTGGGGGCTAGTTCTATTACACAAGAAAAAAGTCTAAGGTTTTAACAAAAGGAGAAGCCTCTTATGGTCTTAATTATTTTGTTTATTATGCTTACCACATGTGCAAATAGCCTTATTTGTATTACAATTCTTTTTTCTTAGTATATATGATATATAATCATTGTTGATGATGGTAAATTAATTTTAATCTTTCTGAGCAAGTTAGAAGGATTGGGTTTTTGTTGTTGTTGTTGTTCCTTTGTTTGTTTTGAAAGGGGGAGAAGGTTAAATCTTTTCCACTACTTTTTTTTTAATTGAATCACAAAATCATTGACTTATGGAATTAGAAAAGAGCTTATAAGAAATCTAGTTCAATTCATACCAGAAGAAAATTGTCTTACTTCCTCAACTCAATAATTAATCAATAAGTCTTTGTTAAATGCCAGGCTCTATGCTAGGATCAAAAGCCAAAAGCAAACCAGCTCTTGTCCTCAAAAAATTTCTGTTCTAAAAGTGGTCATTTTCTGCTTAAAGATCTCTAATGTTATCCTAATAGTTTCCAATGAGATTCCAATGGGAACTAGTATCTCCAAAGGAAAGCACTCCATTTTGAGATAGCTCTAATTGTTAGGGAATGTTTCCTTACATCAAATCCAAATTTATCCCTTTTGCAACTTTAATACATTGTCACTAGTTTTACTTTCTTCGACCAAATGCTTCTCCAAGCAACAGTTTTTCAAATACTTGAAGATAGATATCATTCAGTACCTATCCTTCTAAGTTTTTTCTTCTTCAGGCTAAAGAGCTTCCTTTCTCCATAGATCAGTCCTGAGTCAGGATCATCTTATGACTTTTTACCATGTTGATTGCCTTCTAATTTTGGATGCAATCTTGGAAGCAGAAGGATCTGGGTTTATATTTTGCCTCTACTAAGACTTGTATGACCCTGGACAAATCACTTCACTTCGCCCAAGCTCAGTTTCTTCATCTGTAAAATTAGTGGGCTGGATTTGGTAACTTCTAAGGCCTTCTGTGATGTAAGACTTTATGATCTTCTGAACTGATAAACTATATACATCAGAGTAAATATGTAACGCCAAACCTCTAATGTAAATTAAAGCAAAGAAATTCCAGGCTGAAATGATTCTATTTATCCAAGACATTTCAAAGATAGCAGTAGAAGGTGCTAACTTGGTAGATATGATGACTTTTCCTTTCCTTTCTCCATTCATTCTTTTCAGGCAACAATAATGACAATTGTTGAAAAGGAACATGAAGAAAGCTAATATTTTAAAGAGGGATTATGTATTATTTTCTGGCTTATTTCAGAAGCCCTTATAGGGAAAAGAAGCAAAATGTTACAGTAGAAGGAACACTGACTCTAGAGTTAAAGGGGCTGGGTTCAAATTTCATCTTCAACACTTTACTACTTATGTGAATCTGGCTGATCATTTATAAGCTTCTTAGACCTCACTTGCCTTATATGTTAAGAACTGCAAATCTTCCAAAGTCCCTTCTAGCTGTAGATAGGTAAGCCTAAGACTTTAGCTGATATTAGTCTTTCTGAAGAACCTAGATTATTTTCATTCACCAGGTACTACCATGAGCTCTCTCAGCTATTACAACCATTGCTTTTGCTTTGGGCAGTGGTACAGCAGATAGAGCACTGGGTCTGGAGTCAGGAAGACTTGAGTTCAGATCTATCTTCAAACACTTCCTAGCTGTGTGTTTTTGAGCAAGTAAATTATATCTGCTTCATAATTTCATAATTTCCTTTTCTGGAAAGTGAGGAGGATGCCTACCAAGGTTCTTGTAAAAAGCAAATGGAATAATAACTGTAGAACACTTAGTAGAGTACCTGACACATAGTAAGAGTTATATTAATATTAGTTATTATTATTATTATGGAAAATCAGGAAAGCTTCAATATATACTTAGCATCATAGACCACAACGTTTTTTTTAAAAATTGAGCAAAGCTACAATTAATGATTTCAAATATCTAAATTTTGAATCCCAAGACTGTTTCTCATTTCATATTTTAGAGACACTGACCAGCCTAAAACTATTTAAAGCAGTCTTAGGTTCTGATTTCAATCAGAAGCTGTAATTGTCATCTTAACAAGCTGTTAATATTAAGTTCATACTCTAAGAGCAAAAGTGCTTAATATTTTTTGTTATGATGGACTCCTTTGACAGTTTGATGGAAGATTTCTTTTCAAAGTAATGCTTTTAAGTGAATAAAATAAAACACATAAGGATAACAAAGGAAATCAATATACTGAAAGTTATGAACATAATAATTGAAAAAAAAAGATTTAGGGATTCCAGGTTAAGAACTCCCATTTTACAAAAATAAGTACTTTCAAAAGCCTCAGAGAACCATAAAATCAAGGTGACTAAGGGAATTTAATGAGCAAAATGCCATCTCCACCTCCCAACCCCCATACCTGTTGGGAAAGACTACTATTCTTGGAGGTAGCTTCACTGCATTGCTTCCAAAAGTGATAGCAGTTGTCTAGCAACTTTGTCTTACAATATTTCAGTAAGGATAGATATAGCCAGAAGCATCTCTGATATATGACAAATTAAGTTATTGTCCCTCTGTCCTGTGCTTTGGAAAGTCCCATTGTGTTTTGGGTACAAAACATCTGGAACTGATTTACAGTGGGCAGAAGAAGGAAATTTTTGAGACCCAGTGGGGCATAAGAAGACCTAAGGAGCATATATGTATAAGTATATGTATGAATCAACATGGGTGGGACAAGGTTCTGGCAAAAGCTCTTCTCCCCTTAAGCATTATACTCTTTTGTTGATTTTTCCATCTCCTCCCCACCCCCAAAGCTATCCTTACATATTAATTTTAAGCAGATTTCACTTATATGAAAATGTTAGGTTTAGAAAAGAAGGAAACATGAATCTTGCAAAGGCAAAACTCTAGAATGAGAACAGAGGATTGATTTCTTTCCCTAGCTCATTCCCCCCACCCCAACCTTCACAATAGGAAAACCATTGTTAAAACTTTTTATGACATAAAAAATTTAGAGTCTTTACAAATTACTTTTTTTTTCCTACCTATGTCTTCTTTTTTCCCTCTTTTATACCTAGCCACATGAGGCATTATATATAATGTTTCTAATATACCTAAGGAATCTTCCCTTTTGAATTTTTTAAGGAATATATAATGGAGATCTTTTGCTTTTTTGTATTGTTAAGTAGGTGTTATATAATTTGAAAAAAAAAGACACTTTCAACTTGTTAATTTAATGTTCCTCTTTGGCCCATTGTCATCTGTTGTAGTAAATATAGGTTTCTGAGTTGTGACAACAGGGATTATGTTGCTGTTATAAATATTTATTCTTGCTGGATACCCCAAACCCAAAGTCCCGAAGTATAATCTTATAATTGTCTGGTTTCTAAGTCTGGATTTGCTTTTTAAAATATTTCTACCCTTTCACAAAGAATATTTAAAATAACTGATGTAGAAAAACTGAACTTATGAATATACTAATTCTTTAAAAAATTATTATTCAGCAAAAATTTGAATGTTTATCCATTACTATCTTCAAGGAATTTCCAATCTTGTAACCAAGGAATTATCTATAACCAAGTAGAAAAACAAGGTCCTGATATCCCAGTATCCCCCCCAAAATGAGTAAGACAAATAAATTGTCAAAGAAATTAATTTAGAGATTAATTTTATTACATATTTAAAAAACAATGAATATCTATACCACAAAAATGATTTTCAAAACCAAGACTCTTTTTATAACACAAATATGATCTTCATACCAAACAAGGGAGAGACAAAGCAGGAAAAGAAAACTATAGCACAGATTTCAATAATGAATATTGATAAAAATAATATTGAATGAAATTCTCACAAGAAAATTAAAGAAATACATTCACTATTTGGATTCTTGCTAGATGTGATAGGACCACAGGTTCCTTGTCAGATTAGTGCTTTCTCTAAAAGAAAACAAATTTGGCTTCTAAGAATTGATTTGCCTCCACCTCCTTTCAAACTGTTTCTTGATCATCTAAAGATATTAAAAGTCCCATCTACCTGTATTCAGGGCCCCTACAATTTGGTGAATATCTGAAAAACATGTGAGTTACCACAGCCTGACCTGCTTGACTAACACGTTTCCATAAAGGGATGAGGAGGAGTATCTATAGAAGTTAAGTGTCACTATATTCTTATTTCATTTCCTTGATGTTTTATGGCAACATGAACCTCTGTGTTAACAGCCTGATTTACAATCACATCATTTTATTCAAAAACCAAACCTGAACCAACAAGATGCTGGCATTAGGCTTGCCCCTAATATTTTACACAGATGAGATCCTCTTCTGGTTGAAATCATGTTGGCTGCAGAAGTAGATGGTCCTAAATCAGGTGATATCCCCTAATATCTGAGGGACAAAAAGAAGGAAATCAACTTTAGGAAAACTCAATTTAAGTTTTGAGGAATATTTGAGTGCAGGAAATCCAGAAGATTATGGGAACCATCCAGAATAAGCTACTAACACTCACTTTTCCCACAATTTAAGAAGGAAATCTAGAACACTGATTCTAAGTTTGAAGAACTCATACTCCCTACCTGGGTATCCTAATAGCTCTCATTTACTGAATCACCTGTAGATCTGCTTCTTGAAGGACCCAGAAGTTTTAGTCCTGGAAAATTTAAATCATACTGTTCATCTGTCTCTCTCCTTGAGTCATTATAACTTACAAAGTTTATGTATCTTGAGATCTCTATCAATAAAGACAGACTGAGTACAGCCTTTGGGAGGCAATAAGAGGTGAGTAGAATAAACTATTGGTAGTTTTTTGTAAATGCATATTCTCCAAATTGTGTTCTGTCTCTCTGTCTCTATCTCTGCCTCTCTCTTTCTTTCCACCCCTTTCTCCCCCATACATATATAAATATGTATTATGTATATGCAATTGTTCACCTGGTTTGTGACCCTAGTTGCTAGCAAATAGATGATGCACTCACTCTTTGCCCAGAATTATCTGTTATAATGGGTATTACAAGATAGTCCCTCAATTAAGATGGTAGAGCATAGGATTCTATTAATAAATGGAAATACTACACTAAAAGTCACTCTTGCCTGTTTCTCTCTGGTGTCTATGCCCTTCACAAACAGATAATGACTATACTAAAGACAAAGGCTTCCATTTCAGATCTTGTAACTCTTCTTCCTTTGCTGATTCAATGGATGGTTCAATGAATGCTATGCTCTGCATCCAGATGTTTTTGTGTACCAAGTATCACTTTTTTTTCCCCAGGGGAACTTCCCTGGACTCCTTTGGTTTCAGCTCTTATCTCCTAGTTCAGGAACTTAGACTTCCAATGGAGAAGCCCATGGATTAAGCATGTGAGGCTTAACCTTCAAGCTAAGGTAAAAGCAAGAATGCAGCTCTCCAAAACCTTTATGTATTCTGTAAAGGGTAACCCACCTTTATTTTTCTGTGTTGTTTCAGCTTTTGATCTATGCTGCTTTTCTTATGCCTCTCGGGTTCTCAAGTCCTATGTCCTGAATCTTTACTGTTCCCTCTGACTTTGGACTATGTAACACCCCTGTAACACCTACATAGTAGTTCAGCAGGAACTTTGTTTCACTGAAATCCTCCATGACTAGAAGTATGAACAAAGAGACCTTTCTTCAAAAAGTTTAACCACTCACGTATGCAACAGCCTTATAGGATTTCCTCTGGCATATGTTCTTATTCTGGTCACTTTGTAGTTGAATTACTTCTTTATATTCTAGATGTTCCATTATGGTATCATTGCAAGCAAATTTCTTCTTAAATACTTTCATTAGTTTTCTTCTTATTGTAATCATCAGCGATTCCTGGGAGAGGGGGGAGGATCTTTTCAATTAAATTCTTACATAGATATACTCTTCAGTCCCAGGGGGAAGCAGTTCTTTACCTTTAGTTGCATTCAGAAAAAGGATTTAAAAAGTGGATATTCTAGATAGTGGGCTTATAAGACAATTCTTTTTCTCCAGTGGAAATGGTCTCACAATGTGGTGGCAAGAGAAGGTGGGGCCACCCTAAGGGGGAGGCAGGAAAGAAAGGGGCTCAAGCACAAGCCTTGATAGTAGTTCCAAGTTTAGGAGTTTGGAGTTGTGGTCCTAAAGAGGAGAGTTCCTGCTCAGCAAACTTCTTGGAGATAAAGTAGCAAAATCCCCATGGCTTCTGCAACTGGAGGGCTGGTAAGAGACTAAATGGCACAATAAACCACAATAAACTGAAGAGAAATACTTTGCCCATTGCTCTTTACTGTGAGTTATTCAGATAGCATGGATCTTATAGGAAGAGAGTTGCAGCCCCAAATCCAGGAGCCTCAAAATGTGTTTGCCCTTTAGGATATGTTCAAACAACAGGGTGACACTAAAAGTTTGGTAGAGACTATGTAGGACCTTAAGCAAGACAAAGTTCACCAGAATGCCAGGATATTGCCTCATTGGCAACCCCCAAGTTCAATTCTATTCTGAGGGGAGATTATGTGCTATTGCAAATACTATATGTATTTTCTGTACTAGTTTACACATTCCTGTGAGTTTTTTGAGTTTTTTTGTATCTTTTGTAAGGCCAAATAAAGGTTATCTTCCATCCATTATACAGTGAGAACTTTGAATATTTCTACAGGAGCTCAAGAATTTGTTACTGGTCTTACCTCAATATCAATCCATCCTGGACCCTGCTCTCTGATCCTTATCTAGATCATAGTTTCATTAAGTTAACCAGTCATGCTCACTTCACTCATAGATCAACTTACTTTCTTTATTGGAAGGCTTGCTGCTCTTCCCCCGCCCCAGGTATCTTCTTCTCAACCTCTCTAAGTTTCTGGTTCCCATTTATGTTTTATCTTCCGTTGTTAGGATTAGTTCTTGTAAGAACTGTCTAATTTTCTTGTATTTGTATTCCTATAATTTAGCATAATGCTTGGCACAGAATAAAGACTTAATAAATACTTTACCTATCTAACCCAGATTTGTGTATGTATGTGTGTGTGTGTATTATATATATATATATATATATATATATATATAATACTCACACACACACATATAATACCTATATCTGGTGATTTTGTAGAATAAACTCGGGGGCATAATGCTCCAAAGAAAATACTGACCTTGAAGAATGGCCCATAGGATTGAACCTAATATCTGTGACACATCAAAAGCTTAGGGATTTTAGGCAATGGATTACATAAAGAAAGCAGCAGAGAGTTTTTCCTTAGTTTGAACACTAGGTATATAAAGGACCTGCTTTTCTCATGAAAAGAGCCTAAATTTTAACCCCTGGGTTCAAGATGTCAGAAAATATTATTTTTCTTATGGGAAATGTAGAGTTCCTATGTTGAGGACTCTAACTAAAGCCCAGAAAAATACTAGAGAGAAGATTAACTATTTGAGTGATGCTTTGCATCAACTACTGTAAATACACCAGTGCAACAATCCATCTGCTAGAAATCCCTACTTGGGAAAAAACAACACTGGATAGTAGACCCAGTGGTACAAGTATGATGACATCAGCCGAAGGTAATGTCAACCCAGTAGCATCAAAGTTAAGTAACCTTTCCATATGTATGACCTAGCCATGTGTGCTCTCTCCATGTGTGTCTCTTTGTGTGTATTTCCTAGGTATGTCTACTTTTCCCATTGATGATATATTTATGGCATATTATACCCCATGTTTATAGGGAACATATTCTATAAATGTAAAAGACTAGAGCAGAATCTATATGCTTCAGCCGAGGTTAAAAAAAAAAAAAAAAAGCTGATCAAGCAAAAGCAAAAATCAATCTAATTAAAAAAGATAAGGAAGGAAGATATTCTATTATTAATTTTCTTACTATGACATTTCATGAAATTCCTTTAATTTGAACTCATTCTGAATGATTATTAAAAATAGACACATTAATGCAAGCTCATGAACTTTTTTATTATTTTTTATAGTAAATGTGAACCTATAAGTACCTCGAAACAGGAATAGCCCGCCTGTAGGGAACTCACATGAGAGTGAGGTGAGAAAGCTTGGGCTGGTTCCAAACAGATATGGTATTTTTTTAGTTGTGCTTTGTTTACTCTCATTCATTTAATTTTCTTTTTTTGGAATAGTCACCCTACTGGCAATAGAGTGTCTCTATGAAGGATCCATCTGTCAATGAATGTCCAAGATTCCAGACCGGAAGTCTCCCAAATCAACTTAAGTCAAATCTTCTTTGAAGGATTTCCCCCCAGAAAAAAAAAATTAAGGATGGAGGGTATTTTATAAACATTCAAATAAAAATAAAATAAAATAAATCAAAAACAATAAAATGCAGAATTTCTTGGAGCTAATACATAGTTATTGTTTATAAAGGAATTTTGTTATTAAAAAAGCTTGCTATAGTGAGAAAAGATTTGTGCATGAAGTTTAATGGACTTGGCATGCTACTCAAATTTTCAAGAAAATGCCTTCCCTTTTTGTCTTCAGCACCAGAAAATCTCTTCCTTCTTTCAAGGTCTAACCTTTTCAAACCTGGGAACAGTTTGTGAGTCCCACAGACAAGACTATATTATTATTTGTTACACATAGTTAAGAATGAGTACTGTGGAATTTCTCATTTCCAATCTAATTTCTTTTTGATTACTGTTTATATTATTGGTCATATCATCAAATGGTCATATAATGATGGCCTGACAGAATAATTAGTTTCAATTGAAATTATAGAAGGAATATACGAAATGCTCTCTGTGTATAACTCATTTTGATAACATCTTGACAATCAAGACTATCCAAGTTTTACTGAAAATTGTATAGCATTTTCCTTGCTACAAACGAGTTGCATTTTATCCTTTTTCACTTATTTTCATAGAGGTTGCAAGAATACTTGTGAATACATATTTTTTTTTTTTTGCTGGAAGTTGCATCCTTTTTTTCTCTATAGTCACAAAGGATGCTACACATAAATTTAGCTTAAATGTGGGTGGATTTTCCAATAGCCCTCTAAATCTTAAAAATTATTGAGATGAAAATGAGCAAGTAATCTCAATCCATAAATAAATCTAAATTTTGATAGGAAAAAATGCCCTAGAAAGCAATGGCACAAAATATTTGCTTTGTGGATCACTGTGGTATTAAATAACTCAGAAACTTATGAAAAGTTTAATTTCATAATATGTCATTTTTTTCTGGAAGGAAAAATAAAACCTAATAGTCATCTACTCAAGTGTTTCTGAATTCACAAGATGTATCAGGGAAGACACACTTCAGGCAGACACTTTCTCTAAAGACCAACATCTTGCTGAATTGCAACTACTTCAAAGGTATAGAATTAAACAGTGAAAAAATCAAAAGGCAGAATGGAAGCCTCTGGAGAATTTCTTCTCCAAAATGGCAGTCAGACTATAATGGCCCCAAACTAATTTAAATGAAATTATTGGAGAAAATATTGTAAAAGATCCATGTGGATTTTCCCACATAATAATAGAGATAATGATCTCTCTACAAGATGATCTCTCTTCATTGAAAAAGTAGTGAAAAAGAGAAGAAAATTCAACAACTATATAAATACCATATACTACATGAAGGATATTTTTAAATGCAGGCCAAATAGTAGAGTAGTTAATGATCTCTTTCTGTGTTATAATGAAAGGGGCCCTAAAATAATATCCAATACATGTTCATTCCTATGTGTGATTTTAGTGTACTAGAGACTAATGTCATGAAGGTGAGGAAGTTGAAGAAGTCCAAGATAAAAGAATGTAGAGACTGGGTGGATTAAAAGACCATAGGGCAGATGCTAAACTTATTGAGAAGTAGAGAAAATAGATTAGAGATCCAAAAATGATAGCAATAAGTATCTGGAAATACGGAATGAAAGTTACTCTCATTTAAAACGTTTATTCCCTCACTTTCAAAATTCCTTTCTTTTCTCAGTTTTTCTGACTTCTAATCTCTAATTAGAAGGAACATTACTAATGTTCCCTCAGTTTTAGGTTTTCCTTTTCTTCTTTTATGCTTTCCTTTGCTAACTCAATAGTTTAACCCTTAGCTGGTGTTGCTAATCCTATTCCTAATACAAACTAGTTCTGGGAAGTCCCATGCTCCTCCTAGCAGACATAAAAACTAATATTTTATGTCATTTTAATGTTCACAAAACATTTGATATTCTCTTATTATTCTATTATTATCCCTAGTTTACAGATGAAGAAATTGAGAAGAGAGATTTTAAGTGACTTTGCCCAGGGTTACACAACTAGTTAGTTAGTGTTTGGGGGAGGACTGAAGTCAGGTCTTCCTGACTCTATTCATTGTGTTATCTACCATCTTTCATCCCCTATCAGAGGGAGCTCTAAGAAAGTGCTGAATGCCAATCTTTCTCAGAGGATAGGCAACCTAATTCTACCTTTATCTAAGTGGCTCTATTTGAATTGTTACATTAAGACATGTAGTAAAGTGTCGGGCCATCTAATAAGAAGTACCCCATAGAAATCCCATCTCCTCCCTAAATTTGCTACAGTTCACTTAGGCTAGTCATAAGACTATGACATGACATTTTCTACCTGAGACAACAGACATATTTAATTGTACACATTGGATTTTGTTTTTTTGTTTTGTTTTGTTTTGTTCAGGTATAAACTTGAGCTATAAACTTTGTTGACAAAAAGGAAAACATTAGAAATTTAATTCAATACTAACATATAGGTTATGTACCCACAATCTTCCTGAATTTGGCACTCTTTAACCAATTTACAGACATGCTTCAACTGCATAGAAATTCTAGGAAAGAAACAGTTTTTTCTTTTCTTTTCTTTTCTTTTCTTTTCACCTCACTGGCTGTTTTTCCTGAGGAGTAAGCAAAAGATATTTTTTCAATAAAACATGCATTCTAAATTCTGATCAATTCATAACATCCAGGAAAGTGGAATTCCACTATTGTTCTGTTTAGAATTTCATTGCCAGCAGCAGCCTCCAATTTTTCCTCTGCTTCCTTGTAAGTTATTCATCAGCTAAATTTTAGAGGCCTCTGAACACTCCTACCAGTTTGTTCATCACTAGTAGAAGGGTGTAGTCAAGGTCAGACCTCACATATTGCTAGATTCTCTCCACCTTGATCTCCAGCTTGCCTTTCTTGTTCCCTTGTGTCTTTCAAAACTTCCCTTACTCTTCTTGTATTTGAGTTCTGCCCAATTGAAGACTATGTTCTTTCCCTTTTCATCTCCTCAGTTCTTCTCTTGGCTTAATGGGCAAGGCTAAAAAGGCTCAAAGCTTCCTTGGTTATCAAATGGGGCCTAGACATTTAAACTGCTATTTCAACAGATTTCCTTTCTATCACTCCTAGAAAAGTATCATATATTATCTTGAATTGAAGTTGATTATGTAGTAATAGGAATGGGTTGCTAAGGGAGACTGGAGGTTCTCCCCCCCTCCCATATACTTTTAAAGGTAAAAGAGTTATCTTTTTGAATGAGATCATTTGCAAGAGGATAGACTTAATGACTTTTAAAGACCCCATATTTGAAGTATTTTAGCATTTTTAATTCATTCATTCTAATTGTCATTGAACCTCTACTAGCTTGGTGGCTAACAATAAAGAAAATAAAAGTATCCAGCATTTATATATAGTGCTAAACCTAGCTAATTCTGGAGAGATTCTACCAGTTTGGGCACAGGGTGATGAAATTTTTTTAATCACAATAATACTTTTTAAAAAACCATCTAGTGAAATGAGAAAATCAGAATTGGTGGAATACTTTGACAAAATCACAGATACTCGAAGTATTAAATGAACATTTTCTCAAATAAAAGCTGTGTGGCAAAATGGATAGAGAACTAACTTCAAAGCCAAGAGGACATGGGTTTGAGTCTTGCATCTAACTCATATAGGTTGTATGACTCTGGACAAGCTACATAACTTCCCGATATCCCAAGCAACTCTTAAGAGAAGAGACAAAGAAGGTATTGATCTGTTTCAGCAGAAGGAGTTTCCTGACCAAGACATGCTCTATTATCAATGACATCACAGATTCAGTGTCTATCTCCCTTTCTTCTAAGATTTTCACTGTTTCCTAGTACTCAATGACATAATTGTAATTTTCTGTTTACATATTCCAATGATGTCTCATTAATGGATGCAATTTTTTAAGAATTTTGAAATAATGAAAAAGAATAAAACTCAGAAAGAAATTAAATCAGAATTTGATCAATTCAAAACTTGAAGGAAAATAAAGTCCTCCTCTTAGTTACAATATCTTCTAATGAATTGCATAGGAAATGATTTCTCCATGGTTGGAAGAGGCAGTAGCCAAGGCTTGCTAAAGTGATGTAGATACTGGGCTCTATAGGTACATTGCAACTAGTCATATTTGTCAACTTCAATTATTTTGATAATAATTAAATGATAATATTTGCAATGGGAGAGGCAGCATGGCTTGGATAGAAGGCATAATTTGGATTAAAAGATGTTAGCCCCCATATACTTTAACATATTTAACATGTATGGGTCTGCCTGCCATCTGTGGGGGAGAAGGGGGGAGCGAAGGAGGGGAAAAGTTAGAACAGAAGTGATTGCAAGGGTCAATGCTAAAAAATTACCCATGCATATATCTTGTAAATAAAAAGCTATAATAAAAAAGATATTAGTCTCAAATGATATAAGAACATTTCATTTGAATTTGTATTCTAACATTGTCATAATGTACATTATTGTATAATAATAATAATGTATAATCATTATTCAATTTGAGGTATATATTTAGACAACCATGAAAATCTTACTTTGTTACCTTGTTATGTCATGAAAGTGACCTTGACTTCTTGGAAGTTATCCCTACAAAGTTGAAGATCTGGTAGGTCCCTATCTGATAGTCCCTATCCTTGAAACCTGGAAAGAATTCATGATTAAGCAATAGAAAGTGTTTGTCTCATTATAAATCTGTTATCATTCTAAGGACAACAACCAGATGATCAATGTTTGGTTCACAACCACTCACAAAAGTGGGCTATTATAGCCACAATTAATATTTAGTAAGTGAATTACCCACACTGACAAACTCATGTATTCTTCATTCACTGAATTAACAAGTTTTGTTTTGTTTTGTTTTGTTTTTTAATGCTGGCGCTACAAAGAAAGGTTTAAATGCTAGGTATACAAAAATTCAATTCCTGCCCCTAAATATCAAAGCATATATTTAGTTAGAAATTACTTTTATGATACTAAACAGATAAGAAATTAATTTTGAAATAGTTGTGCTGTTTAGATAACTTATTTATTGGGAAAATTGTCACAAATTTTGCATTTCTTTGTGATATGTATCAATGACTTCTGAATGCTATGTGTACTAGTTTTATGAATTTAATAACTAAATTCCACATACATTTAATAAATATTGACACTTAGTTCTCCTGTTTGGGAAGGGAGAGTAAGCTGTTCTAAAACTAAAGAAAAACACTTAGAATTTTCTCTGTAGGTTTGTGTTGCCAAAAAATAGTATGCTGTCTAAATTCAATCATATAGTCTTGAAAGTGGAAAATGACCTGGAAGTAGTCGGAAACCATGTGTTTATGAAGATTGGTTGAATGATTGATTAATTCATCCAAGAAATGTTTGTTAAGGGTTTACTCTAGACCAGACACTGTTTTAGGTGCTATGTAGGATATAAACTGAACAAGAAATGGTTATTCTCTGTAAGGAACTATAATCCAGTGAAGGAGACAAGACATGTTTGCAAATAACTACAGTACAAGACTATAGAAAATAAGGGGGAAAGGAGAAGGAAACAAAAATATATGAAGCATCTAGCTGCCAGGTACTTTACAAATATCATCTCATTTAATCATCATAACAACCTTGTGAGATAAGTACTATTATGTCATCTCTGTTTCATAGATGAAGAAATGGAGGCAGAATGTCTTGCTCAGAGTCTTACAGTCAATATATGCCTCAGGAGTGGGGAGGGATTTGAACTCACTTTTTCCTAACTCAACATTAGGATTCATTCAACATTGTATCTACTAAATCACCTAAATGGAAAAAAGCTAGGTCACTGCCAGATTCATGGAAAGCATTCAATGCTAAACTAAAGAATTTGAACCTAGAAGTCTAATATAATTAAAGTGCTAGTTTAAGAGATTATTTGACAATGGATATAGGGTGAATTAGAGGGGGGAAGTCCAGAAAACTGTTAGTAGGTAAGGTAGTATGGTATAGCACCAGTAGTATTGAATTTGAAGTCAAGAGATCTAGATTTGCATCTTGCTTTGTTTGATAAATAGACTCTAGGATTTAGAATCAAGAAGGTTTGAGACACTTACTAACTGTATGATCCTAGGCAACTCACTTAAGCTTTTTCTGGTTATAATAGTATCTATTTTCTAGGGTTGGGTGAGAAACAAATAAAATAACATATATGAACTACCTTTGCAATCCTTAAAGCTCTCTCTGTATATATGTGCCACTATTGTTGTTGCTGGTGGTGGATAATAATAATAATAAAAATAATAAATTTATTATATTACTTATGATCTGGATATTAGTTTCAATGGTATATCAATGTTATTTCCCTATGATATACTCCCTAATTAATAGGCCTAGGTAATTGACATGTAGCAAATATAAATATTTGTTTTGCAAGTACGATATCCTCCTATGCAAGAACATGCATAAAGGGAATTGTCAAAATATGGAAGGACAGAGAAAACCCAAATATCCAATAGTAAATGGTAAAATTCATCTATAGAAGACATGCAACTGAAAAGTTTTATCAGCTGATACTACCACCTCATCATGACTATAAAAATAAAAGGCAAGCTTGGCTTGACAATGGCAATTTGACTTACCTGCATAATACAAGCAAGGGATTGTTGAGAGACATTTGTGGGTCCCTATCACAGGTCTAATGAAATCAATTAGTTCTTTTTCTGTAGAGGAGAGCCCTCCCTCTATCATCTGCTTTATTCCTTAGCAGTGATTCATTTTTGTTTTATCTCTGTGTTTCTCTGTAATGTAAAGGTGCCTGCTAGGGGACTCATTTGTTATCTTGTGAGCAGGAGGGAACATATGATCTGGTCTTAGTCTGTCATAATAGGAGGGGGGGAATAGCTGTTTGAATCTGGTACACGGTTTTGTTAGCTTTGATAGTAGTTAAGTTTTGTTGGGAGAACAAGATAAGTGATTGTAAAAGATAAAATTTCATTTTGATTATATGAGGTTAATAGACAGTTTAGTGAATAAAATTAACACAGACATCATAAGAGGAGATACTACTGAGTGGGGGAGAAGCTTTAAAATAAGTTGCATTAAATCAAATATTTTTGATGTGGTTTATTTTAAATAATTCCTGATTTTAAGGACCAATGAAACAACATACAAAAATGTGTAAGTATATACAAAAGAACTATAAAGTGATCTTGAAAGAGAAGAGATATTAGCAGCTAGGGGAAGTAGAGAAGATCTAATGCAGAGCAAAGTCTTGCAGGAAATGAGGGATTCCAACATGTGACAGTGAAAAGGCAGGGCAATTAGTGCAAAGGCTTTTAGGGATGTGATTGATAATGATTGAGCAATGGAGACTTAAGATTGTTCAAAGAGTTACAAAGAGAACCAAGAAAGAACGGTGTCCATCAAAATCCAGAGCCAAAAGAATATTCAGAAGGAGTGGTCAGCAGTGTCAAAAGCTACAGAGATGTCAAAAAGAAAAAAAGACTTAGAAAAGGCCATTAGGTTTAGCAAGTCAGGGACCACTGGTAACTTTGGAAACTTTGTTCAGGTAAGCAAAGGAATGATATGAAGAATGTAGTTAAAGGATATAAATAATTATTAAAAAAAAAAACACAAGTCGACAATAACCACATGAAAAATGTTTCAATTCAATAATAAGACACATAAATGAAATAATTCTGAAGTTTTATTTCATACCCAGATGATTGACAGATTTGGGAAAAAAAAACAGTAAACAGTGGTAAAGCTGTGTGAAGACAGGGACTCTAACACAATACTGGTAAAGCTATAGATTGGTCAAATCATTCTGAAAAACTATTTGGAATTAAAAGAAAAAACACGTTAATACTTCTTGATCCAGTGATCCTACAATGTATATATTTATATATATATTTCAAAGATACAAAGAAAAGTCCCAAAATCTTATACCAAAATATTCATAGCATTATTTTTGGTGGTTAAAAAAAAAAAAAAAACTAGATATATCTTGGAGAACAGTCGAACAACTTGTGGTACATGAGATACTATTGTACCATAAGAAATGGGTGAGTGTGAAAAATTCAGAGAAACATGATTTGTTTTGAACTGATACAATGTAATGTAAGCAGGACTAAGAAAACAATATACCCCAAAACTATGAGAATATAAGGAAAAATAACTTGATAAAGTGATTAAACTTAGATTAATCATAATAAGCAGTCTTGATCCTCAGGAGGAGAAAATGAACATTTTCCCTAGTCTCAATAAAGAAATTACAGTTGCAAAAAGATGCATTTGAGGTGGTTTTATTAACTAGTTTCACTTCACTGGTCTTTTGTTGTTAATGTAAATGAAGGCTCAACAAAGGAGAAAAACTGAATGGTATGAAAAACAGAACGTATTAACAAAAAATTTTTAAAAAACAAAATGCATATTGAACAAGTTGTTAGACTAGAAACTACTGAACAAACAATAACTTATATGCCTTTTCTGTGTAAGCCTTATCATATTTTGCTTTGATCTTCATAGACTTCCTTTGAGTGTAAGACTTAACCATTTTATTGACTTCAATCCCTGATTAAATTTTTATTACCAGCTAATGACTTGGAATGGAATGTGTTTTTTTTTTTTTAAATTCCTGCTTATCCTGTCATTATTATCTTGTTAATGACCCAGTCTTGATGGAAAATCACAGCCCCAGAGGATAGACAGATTGGAAAACATCATAATGTGACAGAAAAAAATGCAGAACTATTCAATTCTTAATTTGTTTCTTCTTTTTTTGGGTGCCAAAAAAAAAGTAAGAAAATACTTTATTGTTGTCCATGAGTTCAAGTGCCTGGGACTAAACTAATTTCATCCTGGATATTGTCAAATTTAATTGTGGAGATTGATTCATTGCATTTTGAAAAACTGGAAAATTAACAGGGAATAATGGATAAGAGAATAAATATTTATATAATGCCAGGCTTTGTGCTAAGCACATTTTTAAAAATACAAGTATTATTTCATTTGATCCTCACAACGAACTTATTAGGCTGGTAGGTACTATCACATTTTATACTTGAAGAAAATGAGATTAAGGGAATTTCCCATGTTACATATCTAGCAATTGATTCTGAGCTAGATTTGAACTCAGGTCTTCCAAAGCAAATACCTCAATTTCAAAAAAGCAAAATTGGCAAATTTTGGTGAAAATTCAAGAATTTATTTTATATAGTCTTCCCAATTAGATTGTGACCTTGAGAGAAGAAACTTTCTAGCTTTTCATATGTTTTCTCTATACTTAGTACAATACTTACATTATAGCAAACACTTAATAAATGCTTATTCATTCATTCATCCATCTATTTGTTAAAGGGAAAGTTTATGAGTACTAAGGAAGGAACCAACATAGCCTCATCAAGAATGGGACATGGTCATTGCTTTGGGGAAACAATTCCCCAAGAAGAAATGAGAAGATGAACCATCCTTCACTCTTGATAGAAGTGAGAAATTACATGTGTAAAACATTGTATAGTTTGTCATATTAAATGAATGTATTGATTAGTTTTGCTGAACAGCTTTATCCTAAGGGATGGCCTCCAGGGTAGGAAAAGTTTATGTTTAGAAATGAAAGTGTTGTCATTTAAAATATATGGAATATTCAGAGAACATGGGAACACTTATATGAACTGATACATATCAAAGTGAGTAAATTCATAGAAACAATGTATTTGGACCTAGAGAAGAGTTACAAATACAAATCTTTTTTTCATGGTAAAGGTGGGAAGCTATGGGTATATAATATTATATAGACTATCAAATATGACTAATGTATTAGTTGGTTTTGTTTAGATTTTTATCTCTTTTTCAAATCATTGTTTCAAGTGATGGCTTATTGGATATCTGAGAAGATATATATTAAAAAATAAATGAAATGTTAAAACAAAAGGTATCAATTTTTTAAAAGATTAAAAAAAGAACATGTCATGATACACTAATTTCATTTATCAAATGTCCCATTTAATAAAGAATAGTTTATGATTATTTAGAAAAAGAAATAATGATCATAAGGAACCAAGAGGGTTGAATCAAGAACAGAATATTTCAGACCAACCTTATTTGACAGCTTACTGAAATTTTATAGATAGACATAGGAGATTTGGATTTTAACAAAACATTTGCCCAAATCTTTCATTCTAAAGTTATGGAAAAGAGTGAAAGGGACAGAATAGATATGAGGGCAGTATGGTTAGCTAGATTTGGGATTGGCTGAATAAATAAAACCAAAGAGAATTTCCTAATGGGTTACTCTTAACTTGGGAGCAGTTGGGTGCCTTGGGGAGTTGTTCTTGATGTTGGGCTCTTTAAGTTTTATCATTGACTTATATAAAAGTATAAATGACATATTTATCAACTCTTCAGGGGTCACAAAACCATATGTAATAATTACCACTTAGATGACAGTATTGATTCCAAAAGATCAAAAAATAATAGACCAAATCTGAATGAAATTTAATAGTGATAAAAATCCTACATGTGGGTTGAAAAAGCAGTCTCCTAACTATAGGATGATGGAAGCATAGCTAGACATATGAACTTAGGGAAGATATTGGTTATCTAATATATCTAACACATATGCGCTGAAGAACTGATTCAATAGGTTTTGTATGCAACTGCATAGCATACTCTATACAATATACATTCATCATCCCCTTGGTTTTCTTGTGTGGATTGTTAGACTCAACAATTTTTTAACTCAATAGTATTTTATTTTTCCAATTATATGTAAAGATACTTTTCAACATTCATTTTTGTAAGATTTTAATTTTTTCTCCTTGCTTTCTTTCCTCCCTTTCCCCAAAAGAGCAAGCAATCTGATATACGTTATACATGTACAATCATTTTAAAGATATGTCCATATTAGTCATGCTATGAAAGAAAAATCAGAACAAAAGAGAAAAACCACAAGAAACAAACAAAAATTGTGAAAATTATATCTGTATTGTCTCCATAAAATTCTCTCTCTGGGTATGGATGGCATTTTCCATTCCAAGATTAAACGTAACTTTTTTAAATGATTATACAGTTCACTATATATGGACAATGCAATTGCATTGCATTGAATACAATTCTACAAGCCTTAATTAAACATATTTTTATTAAAAATTATTGTTCTAGGAATTAGTGATACAAATTCAAAACAAAAACAAAATTCTCTTCTCTCAAAGTTAAATTCTGAAGCCTCATGATGGGTCTGAGACTTCAACATGTTTCCAAATAGGAATAATTGGGAAACCTAACAATCTATAGGAAATCTCTTTTCTAGTAGGATATTGCACAGGAAATCATAATATTCACATATTTAAAGCATGATTCCATTCAATTCGCAATATCCTCATGACCGCATCATAACCATTCATGTGTTTATATCTTTGAGAATGATAAATAAAATCTTGTCAAATGAAGTTACTTCTACATCAATAAAGAATCCTATATATTCTTCACAAATGCATATTGGTAGAAATTTCAAAGCTGTATTTTTCTCCTTACAGAGTCTCTATGGGAAGCTTTATTGGAGGATATGAATTTCTATACTGCAATGTAGTAATGGCACATCCCTTGCATTTGTCCCTTTATTATCCTCTGCGATTAAAAGATAGGTTTGACTGTGATGGTCATTGTTAGAAGGAGCAGACACAGAAATGAGATAACATCTAACGAAATATTAAAGAAATGTGTGGTGGAAAAATTTATAATAACAACAACAATAATAATTCACCCCAGTTCCCAGGTCCCAGCTTAAGAAGTTCTGCTCTAGGAGAAAAAAATATAATATTATTTTTAGCATTTAAAGCCCTTCACAATCTGGTTCCAATATGTCTTTATTAGATTGATTTCATATCACATCCTTAATGTTTCCTTGATATACTTTATGCACTAGACAACCTGACTTGCATGCCAATCTCTACAGACAATTTTCTGTCTCTTACTTCTTTTGCACACACTGTCCCCTATTGCTGGAATGTTCTGCATCTCATCTCTTGGAAGCCCTATTTCTCTTCAAAGCTTAACTCACATGTCACATCCTACCTGAAGCATTTCTTGACTCCCATAGTTAGTGCTTTTCTTCTGTTCTGTATTTGCTTTGCATGTATTTTTACTTATGTATCTGTGTGTTTTAATTTATGTATCTGTATCCATATTGTTGTATCTATCCTCTCTCCCTCTCTAGATTATAAATTCTTTAAGAAAGGATATGGATTTATTTTTGTCTGAGAGCCTAAAACTGTCTAGTACATGGTAGATGCTTGTCAAATTATTCTTTTTCATTGTTTTCATCATTTAGACAAAATGTAAGACTTTAAAAAGAATCCTTATGTTTGTCCATTTTATGTGAGATTATATGGAATATTATTGTTCTATAAGAAATGATCAGCAGGCTGATTTCAGAAAGGTCTTAAGTAACTTACATAAACTGATGTTAAGTGAAATAACTAAAACCAGGAGAACATTGTACACAACAACAAGATTATGTGACGATCAATTGTGATGGACTTGGTTCTTTTCAACAATGAAGTAATTCAGGGCAATTCCAATTTGTAATTGAGAGAGCCATCTGCATCCAGAGAGAGGATTATGAGGACTGAATGTAGAGCACAACATAGTATTTTCAGCTTTGTTGTTGTTGTTGTTTGCTTGATTGTTTTTTCTCATCTTTTCCCCTTTTGATCTGATTTTTCTTATGCAGCATGACAAACCTGGAAATATGTTTCAAAGAATTGCGCATGTTTAACTATGTTGGGTTACTTGCTGTCTATTAGAGTGGAGAGGTGGGAGATAGGGAGAAAAATCTGGAATGTTGAAAACTATCTTTGTATATATTTTGAAAAATAAAAAGCTGTTGTTATTTTTTAAAATGTGAGATTACAGAAAATTTGTGATAAGGGTTGTGGAAATAATAAAAAATGAGGAAATGATTATATGACCATATAGTGTTCAAGATGTGGCTCCTGGAAAACCCCAATCCATAAGCTGAAACGTTCATTAATTCACCAATAATTCTCTGCATTTGTATACTACTTTGTAGACTTCTAGGCATCTTTTATACTCATTTTGTCTTCTAATAAGTGTAATGCTATTAAAAGAGCCCTAGAGAAGTGGTCTATTCTCAAGGAAACCTAAATTCAACCTCTGGTTCTACAATTGATGTGTCTTTGGACAAGTCATTTATCTGCTTTGACCCTGAGTTTCTTCATTTGCAATATAAGAACAAAAACTTTTCTCCTTTCTATCTCACTTTATTGTTCTAAAAATCAGCTGAGAATTAATTCGTATCAAAAAATTATTGGGCCAGCTAGTTGATGTAGTGGATAGAATATCAGCCCTGAAGTCTGGAGGACCTGAGTTAAAATATGACCTCAAACATTTAACACTTCCTGACTATATGACCCTGGGCAAGTTATTTAACCCCAACTGCCTCAAGGGGGAAAAAGCGATATTAATTATAAAGAAATCTGTGGTTATGGTTATTATTCAAGCCTTATACTAACCATGATAAGTAGATATAAACTAATTAGAATTATATAATTCAAACATGGAAAATATCAATATTATACCTATTGGTAAACACTCATTTTGAAGCGGGTTGTAGTCCCTTTAAGAAACTGTATTTTCTATTCATCTGTGATCCCTTTCAGATTCTCAGCCCCTTCTGACTGAGGTATATCCTCCCCAAACAAGCTGTCTTTCCAGAATGCCAGAGCCTTTGATTCAATTACAAATCCTGGTCAAAAGGCATCCCTTTGAATTCTAATAGGAGATCCAAGCTCTCCCAGCCCCCACTAGATCTGAGCCAACTTGGGCTGTTCCAGTCCCCAGTAAGACACTCGATATAAAAGAGCTAAACTAAAATCCTCTCTTTGCAGAGGTTCCAAACATGCCAGCTTCATTCTTGGGATGCCAAGGAGCCTCTGTCCACTGGAATATTCTTTTCCAGTGCCATCCTCTCTTTACCCTCACCTATTTCCCTAACCAGACTTTATGCCTCTTTGTCAGGATTTCTAACCTTACTTCTAATCCCCATAATAAACCTCTTTTATCAGTTTAGGTTTTCGGGTCTATAAATTCCTTTACAGAGAATCTCTGTGCCACCAGAAGGGAGTCCCCAAAACTCCCTATCCTTGCGCCGAATCCCAAGGGATTGCAGGGGAGCCAAACCTCTCCATTGGGTTCCCTGAACCTCGAATCTGCCACTAGATATTATATTTAACTCCCTGACCACCAGAAACCCTAATCTCATTTTGGTTTTCTAGATCTAAACCTTATCAATTTAGATATTTGAAGTATCATTCAATTCAAATCACATCAGCCTTTAAGGCATTAAATTAAATTAAATTAAATTAAAATTTAATATATTTTATTTATTTAATTTAATAAAAATTTAAATTTAATTTAATAATTTATTCATATATATTAACATATATATTTAATGTATGATATACATAAACATATTTATATAGCATTTATATATAAATATATAATTAATATAAATGATAATATATTGATAATTAATAAATTTATTTGATTTAATTAATAAAAATAAAATTTAAAATTTAAATTAAATTAATTAAAAAGGCATTAAACTCAGCCTTTATTAAGAACCCACTATTGATGTGCTGGGGCAGCTAAGTGGCATTGTGAATAGAGTACTAGGTCTGAAGTCAGGAAGACCTGAGTTCAAATATGACCTCAGGAGCTTACTAGCCAGGTAACCCTGAGCAAGTGACTTAATTTTGTTTGCCCAATTTTATATGTATAAAATAAGCTAGAGAAAAAAAAAAAAAAAAAAAAAGGAAACTATTCCAGAATCTTTGCCAGGGAAATCCCAAATGGCTTCATCAAGAGTTGGACAGAAGTGAAAAATGACTGACTGAACAACAACAAAACTGAGATGCTGGGCACTGGGTGTACAAAAAAAAAAAAAAAAAAATAGGACTTGGATTCTACCTTACAAAGCTTACAGATTAATAGGAGAGATGAGACTTGTAAAAAAAAGTAGCTAGAATATAGAAGAGAATGTGACAAATTCAGAGTTGAAGTCTAGAGAAAGTACAGTGAGTTATCTAAAATCACTTTCAGCTGTTAAGATCTGAAGATGAATAAAGATTTCTATTGAAAATATAATGGGGTGGGAATTAATAACAAGAAAATGGAAAGGAAGGTGGCCTAGACATAATAGATCTCAAACTGTAATACAAAGCAGTAATCATTAAAACAATCTGATACTGGCTAAGAAATAGAATGGTGGGTCAGTGGATTAGATTAGGTACACAATACATAATGATAAATGATCCTAGTGTAAGAAATGGGACTTTGCAGTCTTAGTCGTGCTGCTTCCACAGGTGCCTTGAGGAGGGATAAATATCCCAGGGAATATGATAGGAAGAGGGAGTTTGCCTTTTAGATAAGGAAGGGTTGGGAAAATAGAGACATGACCAACAACATGAGCTCAAATACTCAAAGAAAGAACTGCTCTGATCACATTTTACTTAAAATTAGGTATACTACTTATCTTATAAGAGAGAATCATAACCTAGAAAGAATCCTGAATAATCTGAATCCTAAAGGAAAAAGTAGGACTAATTAAACCCCATAAAAAGGCTTGACCTGGTCTCTGTAGGTGTGTTCCCATTCTTTGGAACTGGGGTACATCCATTCTTGCAAGAATGTAAAATAAATCTTTCCTGCATTCATCAGTGAGTCAGTAGAGTTCTTGGTAAGATATTTTGTTTCTTTCAATAGTAAATTTTTTATTACTTTTTTTATAGCTTTTTATTTAGTGTGTTTCCCATTCTTTGGAATTGGGGTACATCCATTCTTGCAAGAATGTAAAATAAATCTTTCCTGCATTCATCAGTGAGTCAGTAGAGTTCTTGGTAAGATATTTTGTTTCTTTCAATAGTAAATTTTTTATTACTTTTTTTATAGCTTTTTATTTAGAAATATATGCATAGGTAATTTTTCAGCATTGACAGTTGCAAATCCTGTTCCAACTTTTTCCCTCCTTCCCCCCACCCCTTCCCTCAGATGGCAGGTTGACCAATACATGTTAAATATGTTAAAGTTTAAGTTAAATACAATATATGTATACATGTCCAAACAGTTATTTTGCTGTATAAAAAGAATCGGACTTTGAAATAATGTACAATTAGCCTGTGAAGGAAACAAAAAATGCAGGTGGACAAAAATGGAGGGATTGGGAATTCTATGTAATGGTTTATAGTCATATCCCAGTCTTTCCGCTGGTTCAGTTCATTACTGCTCTTCAATTGTACATTTTGATAAATAACAAAAATCCAGACTTTTGAAATTAATTATTTAACAAAAACTACTGGGAAAAATGGAAAGCAATTTGTCAGAAACTAAGCATAGACTAACATCTAGTCTATATAGTAAATTTAGGTCAAATTGGATAGATGATATAGACATAAAAGGTGATACAATAGATAAATTAAAGATTACCTGTTAGATTTATGGATGAAGGAAGAATTTATTATCAAACAAGGGATAGAGAGCTATATGGAATGTAAAATGGATAATTTTGATTACACTTAATTAAAAGAGTTTTGCACAAAAACAATGTAGGCAAGAAGAAAACTGGGGGGAAATTTGTACAACAGTAATGTGGACTTACTCTCTTCCCTTGTCAGGAAGAAGTCCAACCAGCAATTACCAGGTAAAACCAAGTCCCAGACTTGAAAAGAGTGATAGTAAGGGTGGAACTCCTTCAACCTCCATTGTCTACCTCCCAACCTCTGGGTATCTTGTTTCTGGGTATCTGGGTATCAACCTTTGAGATACTGATTAGCATATCTTTAGACAGATCTAAAGCCTGGTCTTCCAGGTGCATTTCATCTGGCTCCTTGGTCTTCTGACCTCTGAGTTCCTGCTTTTACTTCTGTTCCTTCCTGGAGAAACCCTCAAGGCTGTACTCGCCCTATAAAAAGATCCCTCATAATTAATAATTAAGCCCACTATGAGCTACTATCTCTCTTCTTCATAGTGCCTTCTGAGGGGAAACTGAGGACCTCTCACTTGACAATTCCAGACCCAGTTTCAAAAGTCTGTTAATCATTAAGGCTCTGGGAAGGAGAACAAAAGACTTGCTCTTCCAGCAGAAATATCTGATCTCCTGAACCTTAATGACCTGGAGATCTTCTAAGAGGTCTATAAATTGAGTAATCTCTATTTGTTGGGGAAGCCTGAGGTAAACTAAGTCTCACTTGGGGGTTAACAAATCTCCTCTTTGTGGGAGATTATATGGTTTCTTATAAAATCATTAACTAAGGTAGATTGAATTTATAACTTAGATTCAGTTTATCTGGGGAATTTGGGGAAATGAAATAGGATAAACAGTTGTAATCAGTTGCAAAACTGACTATCATAAAATTCAGGTCAAAATTTAACAAGTTCATGTTACTTCCAAGCATTATTCTTGTGGTCACAATTATATAACTCATTTCAATCTCTGTAGAATTAATCTCTCTAGACTGGCTGAATCCCAGGTTAGTGAAGTTTGCTTCTTGCAAGATTCTAAGAATAAACACTTCTATTCTTCACTTGAGAGATCTCTGAGTGTTTGTAAATTGGATTTGCCTTTCCACACACTTCCTTCTAATGACATTTTTCTCCTTACTACATAGCTAATTCAGGTTACTCTGCTAAACTCCTCTATGGATTTAACCTGCCCGTCAATGGCATCCCCAGACTTCATGGCATATTCCTTTAATGGATTCTTCCAAACTCCTTTCCTTGATAATGTTAACCCTATTGCTTTCCCAACTCTATTTCATATTTGCTGCTCCTGGCACCTACTTTACCTCTTATTTAGGAAAACTTTTTCTCATAAATAAATCTACCTTTTGGCAAAGAGAATGGCCATTGTGAATTTGTCACTTGTTTCTTTCAAACTAGAAATTGCTACCCAAACTTCATTAACAGTTTCTTTGCTAGATGCCTCATCTCTCAACTATATAGAGAACTGAATCAAATTTAGAAGAATGAGACATTCTCTAATTAATAAGTAACCAAAGGATATGAACAAATATCTTTCAGACAAAGAATAACCATAAGAAAATATGCTGTAAATCACTTTTGATTAGAGAAATGCAAATTAAAGCAACTATGAGTTACCATCTCACACTTATCAGATTGGTTAATATGACAAAAAAAAAAAAAAAAAAAAAAAGGGTGAAAAAATTAGGACAGAAAACACTGTTGGTGGAGTCATGAACTAATTCAACCATTCTAAAAAGCAATTTGGGACTATCTTCCAAATGGCTATAAAACTGTGCATACACGGCAATACATTTTGTTCGTGTTTGTCCTTCATTCTCTTTTTTTTTTTTTTTTTTTATTTAATAGCCTTTTATTTACAGGATATATACATGGGTAACTTTACAGCATTAACAATTGCCAAACCTCCTTGTTCCAATTTTTCACCTCTTACCCCCCCACCCCCTCCCCTAAATGGCAGGATGACCAGTAGATTTAAATATATTAAAATATAACTTAGATACACAATAGGTATACATAAAAAATTATTTTGCTGTACAAAAAAATCAGACTCTAATTATTGTACAATTAGCTTATGAAAAAATCAAAAAATGCATTTATAAATATAGGGATTAGAATTCAATGTAATGGTTTTTTAGTCATCTCCCAGAGTTCTTTTCTAGGTATAGCTGTTCAGTTCACTACTGCTCCATTAGAAATATTTGGTTTCTTGTTTGAGGATGGCCTGATCCATCAGAACTGGTCATCATCTAATTTTTTGAAGTATAAGAATTTCCTGGTCCTCTCATTTCCTCAGCATCAGTTTTGAAGTCTCCCAGGCCTTTCTGAAATCATCCTTTGGTCATTTCTTACAGAACATTATTCCATAATTTTCATATACCACAATTTATTCACCATTCTCCAACTGTGGACATCCATTCAGTTTCAGTTTCTACCACTACAAAAGGGCTTCACAAACATTCTGCACATACAAATTTTTCCTTTCTTTTATAATCTCTTTGGGATATAATCCCAGTAGTAACCTCTGGATCAAAGGGTATCACAGTTTGAAACTTTTTGAGCATAGTTCCAAACCTTTCCAAAATGGTTTGGTTGTTCACAATCCAAACTGAATCAATGTCCCAGTTTTTCCCATCCCCTCCAACAATCATCATTATTTTTCCTTCATCTTAGCCAACAAGGTGTGTAGTATATCTTAGAGTTGTTTAATTTGCATTTCTCAAATTTGACTTGGACATCTTTTCATGACTAGAAATATTTCAATTTTTCATCAAATTGTCTTTCTATCCTTTGCCATTTTCAATTGGAGAATGGCTTGATTTTTAAAATTAGAGTTAATTCTCTATATATTTTGGAAATGGGCCTTTATCAGAACCTTTGACTGTAAAATATTTTCCCAGTTTTTGCTTCCTTCAATCTTGTCTGCTTGTTTGTTTGTGCAAAAACTTTTCAGTTTGGTATAATCAAAAATTTTCTATTTTGGATCAGTAATGATCTCTAGTTCTGCTTTGGTCCATAAAGACCTTCCCCTTCCAGGTCTGGAGGTAAACTAGCCTATGTTCCTCTAATTTATTATGATTTCATTCTTTATGCCTGGGTCATGAACCCATTTTGACCTTATCTTGGTGTTGGGTTAAGTATGGATCAATCCTATTTCTTAATATTAGTTTCCAATTTTTATTTTATCAAACATGTTCTTATCCAAAAGCTGGGATCTTTGGGTTTTCAAAGACTAGGTTTATTTGTTGACTGTTTATCCCCAAATAATCTTTCACTGATCAAAATCTTTCCTTGTCCAAATAGTTTTGGTACTCTTTTTATAATATAATTTTAGATCTTACAGCCTAAACCATCATTTGATTTTTTTTCATTAATTCCCTTAAATTCTTGACCTTTTTTTTTTCCATAAACTTTGTTGTTTTTTTTTAGGTCATTAAAATAGTTTTTAGTCTGATTGGTATGCTAAATAAATAAATTAGTTTAGGAATATTTCATCTTTATTTTTTTCCCCTATCCAAGGCATTTAATTTTTCAATTGGAATCCACTTAATTTGTGTGAAAAGTGGTCTGTAATTTTGCTCATAAAGTTTCATTTTCCCTTGGCGATAGTTCCAAATATTTTATATTTAGTAGTTACTTTAAATGGAATTTCTTTTTAACTCTGACTGTTGGATTTTTTGGTGATTATAAGAATCTGATGACTTATTGGGTTTTTTATAACCACAACTTTGCTAAAGTTGTGGATTATTTCAATAACTTTTTCTTAAATCTCTGGGGGGTTCTCTAAATATACCATCATGTCATGGGGTGATATTTTGGCTTTATTGCCTATTCTTATTCCTTTAATTCTTTCTCCAGCTCTTATTGCTTGCTAGGTTTCTAATAAAATTAAATAATGGGTGATATGGGCACCTTGTTTCCTCCAGATCTTATTGAATAGTTTGGTTTGTCTCCATTCCCAAAGGTTACTGATGGTTTTAAATGTGCTGCTTTATTTTTTAAGGAAAAGTCCATTTTATTCCTAACTCTCAAGTGTTTTAATGGGAATGGATGTTGGTTTTATCAAATCTTTTTCTGCATCTATTAGGATGATCATATGGTTTTGTTAATTTGGTTATTAACATGGAATTTATTGATGTTTTCCCAATATTGACCAGCCCCATTCCGGGTAAAATCCTCTTGATCATTGGGTATTATCTTGGGGATTTTTCTGTAGTCTTTTGCAATATCATTTGATTTTAGCAATTTCATTAGGAGATTGGTCATAATTTTCTTTTCTGTTTTCACCACCTGGTTTAGGTATCATACCATGTCTGTTCATAGAAAGGGAATTTGGGGACTCCCACCCCTATTTTATCAAATAATTTTTTGCCTTTAAGGGCCAATTGTTCTTTAAATGTTTGGTAAAAAACCTTAAAAATCATCTGGTCCCTGGGATTTTTTCTTGGGGTTGTTTAATTGCTTTTTTTCTTTTTCTGAAATGGGAATTAAACCAATTTTCCCTCCTCTTGTCAATCATATTTTTTAGGTATATCCATTTCATGGTTATCAAATTTTTGTAAAAGTTGAGCAAAATAACTCCTTATTATTTCTCTTTTCCTCTTCATTGGTGGAAAGGTTCTCCTTTTCATTTTAAGACTACTAATTTCATTTTTCCTCCCTCCTTTTTCTAATGATTTCCAAAGGCATCTATTTTATTGGCTTTTCATAGAACCAACTCTTAGTTTTTTTGTTCAATAGTTTTTTTACTTTCAATATTTTTTAATTTTCTCCTTTTAATTTTAAATTTCCAATTTATTTATTTGATTGGGTTTTTAATTTTTTTTTAGTTTTTTTTAGTTTTCCAAAATTCATTAATCTTTTCTTTTTTTTTATTCAAAGTAACCTCTAAGGATATAAAATTCCCTCTTATTACCGCTTTGGCCCTCCCCAAAATTTTTTATGATGTCTCATCTTTCATTATCTTATGAAATTTTAATTGTATCTATAATTTTGCTTCAAATCATTCTTTAAGTGTTGTTTAGTTTAATTATTTTTGGTCTATTTCCCCTAATTTTTTTTTTGATGTAGTTTTATTGCATCATATCTGAAAAGAAAGCATTTACTATTTCTGTTTTGATTTAATTTAGTCTTTATGTCCTAATATTGTCAATTTTTGAATAGGTTCCATGAACTGCTGGGGAAAGTATTTCCTTTATCTCCATTCAATTTTCTCCAAGATCCACATACCTAATTTTTCTAATTTCTATTTACTTCTTTTTTCTTTCTTATTTGTTTTTGGTTTGGTTGTCAATTCGAGGTGAAGGTTGGGATCTCCTCTATTACAGTTTTGTTGTCTTTTCTTCTTGCAACTCTCTTCTTCCTTTAGGGCTAGTGCCTCCACTTGGATGCGTTAGTTTTAATTTGAAATTGCTTCTTGTTTATTTACCCTTTAGCAGGTTAGTTTCCTTCTTTATCTCTTTTAATTAGATCAATTTTTTTTTGGATCTGGATAAGGATGGCTACTACTTTTTGACTTCACCCGAACATTGTTTTGCTCCAGCCACCTTTACTCTATATGTTCCCCTGCTTTAAATTGTTTTTAAACAACATTTGAGGGTTCTGACTTTGATCCAGTCTGCTTTCCTCCTCTTTTGGGGAGTTTCCCATTCACATTTGGTTAGAATTACTAAATCTGCCCCCTCCTAATAACCCCAGTTGTGGCCATTTTGCCTCCCCCACCCTCCCCCCTTTTAAAACATGCCCTCTTGTCACGATCTTATCCTCTTTTAAATCCTCCCTCCCCCCCTTTGGGTCTTTCCCCTTCCTTCCCTTATTACTCTTTTCTTTTTCCCTTTTTCCCTCCCCGTTTTTAATGAGGGAAGAATTTTCTCTAAAACAAATGTCAATTTTTTTTCTTTGACCAACTCTGATGGGAGTAAGATTCCACAATTTCCCCCCTCTCTAAATTCCCTCAGATGTGATGTTCCTTGCCTCTTTGTGGATGTGGTTTCCCTCTTTTTATCCCTCCTTACCTTATTTGCCATCATCCCTTTTCCATATCTACTTCCCTTTTTTATTTATTCATCAATCAAATTTTACATGTATTTTTTGTATATCCACAACAGAAATACAATTCTCAAAATTTTTTCCTTTTTCATCTCTTAGTTCTATTCTTGGAATCAAATTTTTTTTGTTTAATTCTGGTTTTTCTTCGAAACAAATGGACTTCATTTGTTTCATTAAATCCATCTTCTTCCCTGGAAGAAAATGCTCACTTAGCTAAGTAGTTTCTTACGTAAGTTCTTGGGCCTTCCGAATATAAGGGACCAGATCTTGGGGATTTATTGTGGCACCTCTTTTAAATGGTTTTTTTGGCTCTTGTAAAATTTTTTTCCTTCATCATGTTATGAAATTTGCCCAAATTCCTTGGGGTTTTATTTTGGGTTTCTTTCAGAAGGTGTTGATGAATTCTTTCAATCCTATTTTCCTTCTGATTCTAATCTGGGAGTTCTCTTTGATGATTTCTTGTAAAATAGTATCTAGGCTCTTTTTTTTTCATCATAGTTTTGGGAATCCAATAATCCTCAGATTATCTCCTAGATCTATTTTCCAAGTCTGTCGTTTGTATGATAATTCGTGGTTTTTTCAGTTTGTATTTTTGTTTTTTTATGATTCTTTTTAATGAATATTGTTTTCAATTTTTCAGTTCTAATTTTTAAAAAGAATTATTTTCTTCATTGCTTTTTTCTTCTTTCTGTATTGTCCAATTGGGTTTTGAATGTTTGTTTTGGTCTGTGGAATTTTTTCCTTTCATAATTTTTTTTTGTTATTTTCTTTTTCAATTCCAAGTCCTACTTTCTTGCGTGTTCTTTGTCTTTTCCAAACGGATCCTACTTTCTAGTAGATTCTTTTTTCAATTCCACAATTCTTACTTTCCCCTTGATTTTTTTTTTTCCAATTCCCTTTGCATTCTGGGAATGTTTTAACTTTTCAATTGTATTTCAGGAAGTTGTTGCTCTCCTTAAAGGAGCTTCTCTTTCCTTTCCCCATTTTCTTCTAACCTCTTTTGAGACAATGGTCTCTTCTTAAAACTTTAGAAAGGAGGACAGTCGTGCATTTTTTGCTTTTGAGGTCTCTTCAGGTTTGTGACCTGCTCTTTTTCTGCATAAAGGCTTGATAATTCTTTTCATCTTTTTATTCATGTTTTAAACCTTTGGGGTGGTCTCTAGGCAAGGGGGTTACCAGCTTGCTCTGCAGACAGGGAAAGATTTAAAATTTCCGGCTCGAGGTATGGGAGTGCTCGGGTGAGGTTTTTCCCTTCCCCAACAGGAAGTGGATTCGCACAGGCCGAGCTTCAACGGCTTAGTAGAGCTGAGTGGATTACGGTGCCTTGGCTAGAACTAAGTGGTGAGTGTCACTGCCCCGGCGGAACCCTTGTGGACTGTGAGTTTGCAGCTGGCCCGGCCGACTGCCTGGAACTCTGCCCAGTTCTCCCCAATGCAACTCGGCCCTGGAAAGCTCTTAGGCCCCAAACCGAGCTCCCCACTGTCAGATTAGGCTAACCGGGCTCGTCCTCCTGCCATGCAGGATCACAGCCCCCAAGGAAAAACTCTTACTGCGGGTTGGGGCTGCGGCTTGTGCTGAATCTGTGCTTTCACCCCTCCGTTTGAGACCTCCTCAGAACCTAATTTCTCTCCTGTCTCGATCTCCCCCTGGCCCCGGAACCAACCTTTTTTGGCGAACTTCCTTTTCTTGACCCGGTGAGTTGTTCTCTTTTATCTTTGTGGCATCAAAGTATTTTTGAGGCTCGATATAATATTGATAAAGAGGGTAAGAGAAGAGCTTAGAAATTTGCGTGTCTTCTCCGCCATCTTGGCTCCGCCCCCCTGTCCTTCATTCTCAAAGAGGACCAATGACATCAGGGAGGTGATGCCATGACATGTAAGGGTATTGGATTTAAGTGAGGGCAAAGTTACCAGCCTCCTTCACTCTTCTGGAATCCTTTGCATCCAGTGGCAAGATATAGTTCAGGAATATTGGAGATAGCCCAGGATGCAGCAGGTCTTTTTAAGCTAAGGTATTTAACAGACCTTGGTTTGACTGAGGTAACTATCCATTCAATGGTTAAAGCTAGGCATTAGGCATTAAAAAGAGGCAGAGAATGGCCTCTTTCACTTAGCTTAAACAACAACAACAACAACAACAACAAAAACCAGACCCTTAGGATTTCTGGCCAAAACAAAAACAATAGGTATTCCCGTTCATTCTGAGTCAATCTGGCCCAAATAAAGTGGAACTTGGCCAGTTGACCTACTGTTTGCCAACCAATGAAAGACAGAGTGATTTGGGTTTAAAGTTTGATTTTTCAGTTCTGATGGACTTGGCCATCCTCAGCAATGAGATCAACCAAATCATTTCAATGGGATAATGAATTAACCACTACACCCAGAAAAAGAACTCTGGGTATGACTAAAACCTTACATTAATTCCCAATCCCTTTATTTATCCCACCTGCATTTTTTGATTTCCTTCACAAGCTAATTGTACAATTTTTCAAGTCGATTCTTTTTTGTACAGCAAAATAACTTTGTCATTATACTTATTGTGTATCTAATATATATTTTAATATATTTAACATCTACTGTCATCCTGCCATCTTGGGGAGGGGTGGGGTAAGAGGTGAAAAATTGGAACAAGAGGTTTGGCAATTGTTAATGCTGTAAAGTTACCCATACATATAACCTGTAAATAAAAGGCTATTAAATAAAAAATAAAAAAAAAAGTTTGGTCTTTAAGAAAGAAATCAATTACATAAAACCCAAGATATTTTGGGAAATTTCTGTCATCAAAATTTACATTCCTTTGGGGAAAGCACTGGCAGGTAAAAATATAATACTCTATGTGAACATTTTCCTTTCATTAATTCCCATCTCATTATATTTTCAATAGAAATCTTTATTTGCCTTCAAATCTTATCAACTGAAAAGAGAAATAAAAAAGAAACAAAAAGAAAAAGAAGACTGATGGGATCTGAATACAGATAGAAACACTGTCATTTTACTTTATTTTTCTTTTTTTGTTTATATTTTTTTTACAACATGACTAATATGTTTTTATGACCACACATGCATAACCTTTATTAAATTGCTTTTGTTCTCAATGATAGGGGAAGGAAGGCAGGGTGAGATAGAATTTGAAACTGAAAATTGTAAAATAAACAAATATTAAAAATTCTAAAATTCAAATTAAGCAAAATATAATGGAGTAAAGAGAGGAAGAGTCTTTTCCAATTAAGGATGATAGCAAGAAGCAAGAGCATAGAGTAAGGAGAGGAGGAGGATAAGTGATGTGGCTGCAATAGACACCAGATGATTGTAGGCACCAAATGTTAGGGTTTGGTCATGTGAAAAATTTACACTGGACATTCTCTTACCCAAACAGTAGGTTTATTTAGGAGAAGAGGTTACATTTAGATAAAATGATGGGATATAATAGACACCAGGAATGGTAAATATGAAATAGTATTGGGAGAGCATAGAAAGTGGTTTTTAATAATTAATGATAGAAAGGGCAAATTCCACTGCTTGTTCTTTCCTAAGAGAAAGGAAACATCCCATGAGGTTGGGAAATGCCTTTAGCTGGCAGGCTAAAATCTGAAAGGGACTTAGCATCCTAAAAGAGTCAATTAGCAATAAGAAGTAGGGTCTGAGGGGAAGGTTAGGAGGGGTAACACATGGCATGGAAGAAGGGTAAGGGGAAAGACATCATGAGACAGAGTGTCACAGCAGACTAACCCAGAAAAGGGCAGTAAGTGTGGCTTGGGCCCTAAGTAGATTTATAGGGGAAATTTAACCTCAGGGACATAACATGGTAAAGTGAGACTGCCCATTACCTCCCCAGAGGCTAGGACCAGGGAGCTAAACTGATTTCTATCAGAGCCTTTTCTCTGCCTGCCTCAGGGATCAATTTTATCAATTCTTCAGTTTCTCTCTACCACCCCCACCATTCAGGATCTCATCAATGAGAAATAGTAAAATTTGGCAAGAACATAAAATATATACAAGAAAATACTTTGGTATAAGGCTGGAAAGGCAGTTTGGACAAATATTGCAGATAGTCTTGGGTGCCTGACTAAGATAGTGATACTTTGTAGAGAAACAGAAGCCAAGAAGATTTTTAACTATAAGAGTACTAAAAAGAATAGTGGTTTAGGAAAATTTGGTGGAGTAAAGAATATATTAGTCAGGATATAATGTAGGCAAGATGACCACTTTAGGACATTAGGAAAATAGTTAAGCAAAAGAGCTTGAATTAGGGTTTTCACTGTGGAAGTAGAAAGAAGATGTAGCCCAGAAATATTAAATTGTTTTTGAAACTCATCAAATATGAGAGGGAAGTCTGATAAAAGGAAGAATGAAAGACAGCTAATAAGTTTTAAGCCAAAGGTTTGTGATATCAACTAAAGCAGAGAAATTTAGGAGTAGGTCTAGGTTTTAAGGGGAGAATTTGGTAAAATTAACATTGAGTATATTGAATTTGAGGGGTTAGTGGGACATAGAGGGCAATAGGCTCTATATGATAAAGAAGCTTAGGGGAGAAGTGAGGGTTGAAAATATAAATTTGAGAAACATTCTGCATTGAGCTGATAATTTAATTCATGGCAGTGAATATGTTTGACAAGGGAGAAAAATTAAAGAAAAGAAGGTCAAGGATGGGGCCTTGGACATTTATGTATGTATGTAGTATGTATGTATGTAGTCTTTTATTAGCCATTGCTATCTTTCTATTCAACAGGAAGGAATCAGAGCTAGGCAATCCTATTTATCTTTGCTGTTATGCCCATCTATTCCACTGGATGGAAGTGCTGAGTAAAAACCAAGTTCTCAAATTTTCTCACAGGTGACTTTCTAAGTCACAGTGTTACAGTCAGTAGTAAGAGAGAGAAAAGGCTTTTTCCAGTCTTACCACATACAATTTTCTTGCATATATCCTATGTTCTAGCCAAGAGATGTGCTGATTCAAGGCTTGGTTTTTAATTTTTATGCCAGAAATCAGCAAATGCTCTAAATCAGAACTTGATTTATTTTTTTGATGATTGTTAATTTTAAAAAGTAATGGAAAACATGTTAATATTGCAAATTAAAGTTAAAAATTTGTTTGAAAACTTGTGGTTTTTTGACAGAGTTGGTTGTTAAACATTTAATAAAGGGACTCTATCCCTTTCTAAAGATGAGGAAAATGAGGGTCAAAAAGATGAAATGATTTGTCCAATGTCACTGATGCAGCAAGTATCACAGAGAGGTTTTTAATACTGAGCCACAGAGTGTTTACTATATTCCAGGCTAAATAAGGTCTGTTAAAAGCACAAGCCTGGTCCCTGAAATAGAGATGAAATAAAGGAACTCACATTTTAATGAGGGATAAATATGGGGCGGGAAATGTATATCCAAGATAAATGTAGCAAGGATTACCATTAGTGTGGCTTGACATTCTACTGACTTCTCCCTCAAATTCTCCAAAGATTAGTTCAGTTAGATAGAATCTCAGGCTAGAAATATATCTATCTTCTCCCTTAAATAGTATTAGTCTAAAGAATGATGTAATTTTCACATTCAAGCTAAACTCTTGATTATTATTCCTTTTTGGAGAAGGAAAGCCCTTCAAGCCATATATCCAAGTTGACCTCTTTCCCATCAAATACCAGTTCAAAATAAACACATTGAGCAAATAGCAAAAAAACTCATTTATTTAAATTGATAGAGAAATAGTGATCGGAGAAAATATATTATGAGAATATATATATATATATATATATATATATATGTACATAGATATTTAACCAATAGACTATCACAGACAATACAAATTGAAGGAGCATTCCCACTAGGAGCAAGATAACTCAGTTAATCAAGAGACAGTCCCAAGGGAAAATTCTCCAAAGCCAAGAATGAGGACAGGATTCCTGCTGGCTTCTTCGCAGCATATTTTTCTTTCTTAAAGCATTAAAGCAGGAAACCAGAAACGCTGAAGAGATCGGACCTCTCTTCTCTCCCAATTTTACCAGTTCCACTCAATCCCTCATGCAGAGCCTGGGCACTGACCTCCCCCAATGAGAATCCTATAGCTATATAGCTTAGGGTAACATCCGCATAAAGGAACCACAAAAGAAGGTGCAGAAGGTGGGATGTGCTGAAGGCAATCAGGAAAAACAGGAGTCGGAGGCGAGGAGATATGAGGAAGATATGAGGGACAGCCAATGAAAAGGCAGAGTCCGGAGAACCGCAAGGTCAGTGTCTCTGACTCATATTAGAAAGCAGAGGAAAACTGGCGTTAGAAGCAGCCAGATTTTGCTAGAACTTTATATTTGATCCCCGCGATAAGGAGTCACTGGAGATCGGGGTACACACGCAAAGCCTACAATGGGCTTTAGGAAAATCTCTTTGATAGTTTAGGAGTCTCTTGTAGATGACTGGTGAAGTCCACAGGAAAAAGGTGGGGGTGGGGGCGGAAAGGGCGCGAATTTCAAGCATCCTTGGCCATTTTACCTGTACGCCTTACGTCATTTACGCCCCCTGGGCTTCAGTTTCCTTACGTGCAAGAGGAAAAAGTGTGGACTAGACCGCTTAGGATGACTCTCAAAACTTAAATTTTGGATTTCCCAACTTGAGGGGGAGCTCTCGGGACTCACATTCTCAGCATGGCAGAGGGAAGAGAGCAGAAGGACCCCCGGAACCCGAACACGACGGCCCCGCCCCTTCCCAGAGGCCCCGCCCCTTCCCAGAGGCCCCGCCCCTTCCCAGAGGCCCCGCCCCTTCCCAGAGGCCCCGCCCCTTCCCAGAGGCCCCGCCCCTTCCCAGAGGCCCCGCCCCTTCCCAGAGGCCCCGCGGGCGGCGACGCGCTGACGTAGCGGGCCTGCGTGGGGACGCTCGCTGGGTCGTCGGCTTCGACGCTATCTTCCCGGGTTACCACAAACTGAAGCCGTGCGGTGGGCGGCGCCAGCCTGGGCAGTGCCATGAGCCCGCGGCTAACGGCCGAGCCCCGGCCGAGCACCGGACCGAAAGACATGTAGCGGGGTTCAGCTTTCTTTAGCCGAAAAGGTGAACGCCGCGGAGCGCGGGGCCCGGGGTGAGGGACTGGATGGAGTCTGGGGAGCCAAGCGGCGGCGGCCAGTGCAGCTCCCCCAGGATCGTGGCGCCTTCCCGCCCTGGGCCGCGGGAGCCTCGCGGCCGGGCCCCGGGGCTGCGGCCGGGCCCCGGGACTGCGGCCGGGCCCCGCGGCTGCGGGCGGGCCCCGCGCTTCTTCCCGCGCTGCTTGTCTAGTGTGTGGGGAGATTTGATCCGCTTTTCGGTGTAAAGGGGGCTCGTAATAAACCACACTCCACCTTTCAGAGACCCTTCGGGGACCGGATTTTAATGACTGCGTTAAATGTCCTGCAGACGAGACACTCCGCCATACACGCTCAAAACTTTATCTTTTAAATGCAAAGGAAGTTCATAAACAGTGTAACAGCTAGAAACCTGGGAGGAGGGGGGAGAGCTCATTTCAGTTGCTATCCTAGCACCTTTTAAGTAACCATCCATCTCCCACATCGCCTTTTTTTTTTTTTTTTTAATCTACTTATCGATATAAAGGGAGTTTTTTATAAAGCCTCGAACAACCATCTATTGCTCTAGCATCCTACAACCCCTCCCCCAGTACATCTTTTTACAAAATCTGATTTTTTATGCAAGGAGGTTCATCCTAAACAGAGCATCAGCCAGAGGTGTGGTGGAGGGGGCTGAATCCAACAGCTGTCCTAATATTCTTCAAATAATCCCTTCTCACATTTTTTTTTTTTTTAATCTGCTTTTCAGTATAAAAGGGCAGCTAACTGGCATAGAGTGCCAGGTTTGGAGTCAGGAACACTTCCTAAATTCAAATCTGGCTTCAGACCTTATTAGCTGTAACAAGTGACAAGACACTTAATTTAACCCTTTTTTGGCTCTGTTTCCTCATCTGAGATGTTTGCCAAGAAAACCCCAAATGGGATGCTGGAAAAAGTGGAAAAAAACTGAAAAAACAACAATTTCGGTGTAAAGGAGAGTTTACACAGACCACACAGGCCAGAGGTGTGAAGGTTAATTTCAATTGCTATGCTAGCATCTTGGAAACAGTCCCTTCTCCCGATTCCTACCCTTTCTCAGAATTTCTCTATTATTAGGAATTGTAGAAGGTAGAATACAGTAGTCACCAGGAAAAGTTTAATAAGGCCATTCTTCCCACTTTTCCCATTATATTCAAAAAGACCCCCAACATTCCACCCTCAGGAAAAAAAAAAATCCAAACATCATACATATACCCTTCTAAAATGAGTGGTGATTATTCTAATTCCAGTTCCTACTGGGAGTAAATCTCTACTTTTTTTTCCCTTCCCAGGGGTCAGGGTGGGTTTCAACTGGTGGCCAGAAAATGATCGACTCAGTGAAGCTCCGGAGAGAGAGTGCTGCAGATTTCTTTTCTCACTATGAATATCTTTGTGCACTTCAAGATTCTATACCTCTGCCTGTTGTGAGAGCCAACCTGAGGCTGGGGGTGCTCGATTTCAATGCAGACCGCCTCAAGCTCCTGGACTGGGCACCTTTGCTAAGCGCTCTTAGGATAAATAAAAACTTGCCCTCTGTTGCCATCAGGAGTTCATATCAACCAGGTTTTGGAGATTCAGGTTTGTGGTTCAGAACTGAAATGCTACGTAAATCTTTAGGCTGCCGTTGGGTTCACAAGAAGAGAATGTGTGAAATTTTAAGCAATTGGGAAATTACATTTTCATTGGTAGGTAGGCTTTAACTGTAATAACTGTGCCCCATAGGGTAGATTTAAGATGTGAGGAAAGTAGAATATTCTTCATTAGTTTTCTCGAAGTAAATTTAAAGAAGCATTTTCCTGTGGCAAAATTTTACTAGGAAAATAATTGTAGGAGCAGAGTTGGCATTCAGACAGTTGCCATTCATAAGCACATGCATGTACCAGGCACTATGCTTTCCAATCCAGATCGGTTAATTACAAATCCATTATTCTTTTCATTATAGTGAACTGCATATCATTGAACTGTTTTCTACTTTAGCCTTAATTCATCATTTTGTATGTGGCATTTATCGTGTACTTACTTTGCTACATGGTATCATCAAATAGCTTTGCACAAAACTATTTTCTAACTTTCTAACACCTCTTGTTTGCTACTTAGGGATTCAAAAGTAATTTAATAAGTGGAATAATAGTAATATGTAATGTTCCCTATAAGTTATTTTAATATAGTTTAGTGCTATATGCTTAGTACTTGTACTAAGGTGTCAAAGGAAATAAGGTGGTACAGTAGTTAAGAGTTCTGGCCTGGAATCAGGATTGAGTTTAGATCTATCAGTGTGATCCAAGTCAAGTCCCCTAATCCCTGTCTGCTTTCCTTTCCTCATCTTTAAATTGAAGATAATAATGAGACCTGCTTCATAAGGTTGTGAGGGTTAAATGAGATACTTGTAAAGTATTTAGTACAGTGTCCAACACATAGTAAGCAGTTAATAAATGTTACTTGTTATTACTAAAATTACTGAGAGGATATTCATTGGCTCATAGATATAGTGTGGGAATGGACTTGAGTGATTGTCTAGTCCAACCCCATCATTTTATCTTTGCTTTTGAAAAATCAACTTCATTGATACATTTTTCCTTTGTCATTTCAACTCATTTCTCCAGATTCTGGAATTCTCCCTGGGGACAAAGAAGAACCACTTAGTTGACGTTTCCAATTCAATGACTTCTGATAGCATAGATGATATTCTGTCCTGTTAGCTTTCTTCTCCCAGTAAGGGTTAAGGATGTGTTTCATTACCCTAGAATTGTGACTCTGCTTTTCATTCATATTGTATTCCTTGTATGTATTTTTCTTTTTGGTTCTAGTTGTTTTTTTCTGCTCCACTTCATACATATCTTCCGCCATTGCTCTGAATTCTTGTTATCTTTCTTTTCTTACTATCCAGTAATCTATAAAATTCACATGCAATTTATTTTGGCCATTCTCCAATCATTAATACCCACTTTGTTCCTAATTCTTTGCTACCACGAAGAGCACTGTCATGAATGTTTTGGTTATATTCCAAACCTTGGTTTTTGTTTGTATCTTTGGATTACATACCCAATAATGGTTTAATCACTATTTTAAATAGTCCCAAATTGAAATCTAGGATGTTTAGACCCTTCAGAAATCTACTAACACTCATTCATCGATGTGTATTTTCCCACAGATATCAAGCATTATTCATTTTTGTTCATTTGTCTTGTGAAGTGAAACTTCAGAGTATTTTTAGTTTCATAAATAATTTGGGGCATGTTTTGAAACATTTCTAGTTTGTAATTTGAAAACTATAATGACTATTGGTGTTAAAATCTTGTCTAACTCCACATATATTTTGGATATCAGACTTTTATTAATATTTATGAAAATATTTTTCCCACACTGCAGTTTCTTTTAATTCTGTTTTCATTAGTGAATGAAGCTTTTTAATTTTGTGTAGTCAAAATTGTCTTTTATTTTCTAAAAATTTACCTCACAGCTGGATGAGATGGCATACAGTTATAATCCCAGCTACTGGGGAGTCTGAGACTGGCTGATTCCTTGAGATCCAGAGTTCTGAGCTGCAGTGGGCTATGCCAATCAGGTATTCCCACTAAGTTTAGTATGAATATGGTGTGCCCCTGGGAGTGGGCAAGCCACAACGTTGCCTAGGGAGGACCAACCAGCAAAGGACAGAAATGGAGCAGGTTAAAGTTCTGGTGTCAATGAGATTAAGTCCTTAAGATGTCCCTAATTTTTTCCAGCCTGGGCAAGATAGGGGAGACCCATTTTCTTTTTGCTTTCTTTTTTTTAAGCACCTGTAGGCATAGTTCTGAAAGATATTTCATTGCATTTTCATCTAAAAAATGTTTATGGTCTTTTTATACTTGTTTACATCCATTTTTGCTTATTGTGATACATGATATAAGGAAGCTGCATCAAACAAGTAGCCTGTAGCATGCTACCTGAAATAACTTTTCTCACTTTAGTCTACATTCCATCAAAATGGGATTAATTTCTTTACTCCTAAACACTTAGAATTTCATTCTTTTTTGTACAATCCCTTTATATTCCTTACTTTCCCTCTTTACTTGTCAAATCACTGCTCATCCTTTAATGTTTACTCAAATACTACATCTAAGAAAGCCTTCTCTGACCTCCCTAGATGACAACAAACTTTTCTCTTAGATCTCACACTTTGTTTTATATTTGTAACATGATTAATACAATTAATCTTGTATATTATAGCTCTTGACCATTTGCTAAAATTTTCTGCTCTTAGAGACAGTTACCTAAACTTTTTATCTTTCCTCATGTAATTGTTTAATGTTTGTATTTATGTGCAAAGTTGGAAGAGGGGAGATAGCTTCTTCACACAGAATCCATTTCTTAATGTAGGAAAAAAGAATGTCCTACATAAGCTTTTTTTGGTTGTCTTTGGTACAAGTTTTCTTTGGTAACAACTTTGAAAAACATTTTTTTCTAGCTTTCGATAGGTATAAAGGCTATTCTAAAAGGCGAATTCCTACAATTAGATCCAAAGAAGTGACCATCCAAATATGTAAAGCTGTTAAAGGCTGTTTAAGTGTGTCTACTACTCTGAAGAACCTAGAACTTCAGGGATTATATTTAAGAGAACGAGATTTAATATTGTTAACAAGGGTAAGGTTTCTAAAATTCATCATGGCAACATTTAGTACTAATTTTGTTTTTTTATTTTATTTTATAATCATGTATTTTTAATGATATGATTTTTTTTTTTTTTTTTTTCCCCTTTGAAGGGATTGAATAAATCAGCATCTTTGGTACATCTATCTCTAGCAAATTGTCCAATTGGAGATGGAGGTTTAGAAAGTGAGTTTTTAATTTATTTTTCCAGCTATCCTAATCTTACTTATTTTTCAGAAGTCAGACCAAGTCTTCTAGCATGAATAGCTAACTACTAGTAACTACTCCTACCACTACAGACCATTATGCTGAGCTCCCCAATCTCTTAACCTTTTTTATTATTTTGCATTCTATAGTTAGCACTTAATTGTATCTTGTTTTGTATTGTCATTTTTTAAAAATGTGCATTGTATTGTCTTCTCAAATAGATTATGTAGTTGCTGAGGTCAGGAACTGTCTATGCTTTCCTTGTAGTCCTCCTTGGACTACAACAGTGTAATCATAGACATATAGTTCTTATTTAATAAATTCTTAATGATTGAAAACAGAAACAAATGAAAAAAGATTGTACAGCATGTGATTTTTGGAGAAATTGTTTTAATAATTACATAGAAATTAAAGCATAGACAGGAAGAAACATTGAGAATTTATGCTTTCAAAATACAGGAAAATTCTTGGTATATCAAAAGCATATTCCAAACACTCAAACGGTATAATTTTTAGTTAGCTAACTTGTGATTTTTGTAAATTAGGATAACATTGCAATTATAATAGACTTACTTGTCATGTCTTTTCTGTTTCACAGCGTTGGGATATATACAGGTATTAAAAAAACTTAGTAATTCAAAATAGCTACTGAATAAGAATAGATTCAGAAAAGTGCATAATGACTTTTTATGTCTAATCTGTTGTCTTTGGTTTCTCTATTGTTTTTAGCTATCTGTCAAAGTGTTAAGACCTCAGTAACCCTCAAGACTGTAAACTTCTCAGGGTGTAATCTAACTTGGCGTGGAGCAGAACATCTGGCCAATATCTTAAAGGTAATTCATATTTGAACTTTAATCTTAATTAAAAAAATGACTCTTGATCAAAATTTTTATTTTCTTAGATAACCAAACAGAAAGTGAATGAAGCTATTGCTAAAGAGAAGTGACTAGATTTTGTTATTTGGAAGATACCTACAATTCTGGTTATTCTAACCACACATAACTCCCACAGCTTTTACATTTATATACAGAATTTCACTTGAGAAGCTTGCTTGTTTGTTTTTTTTTTTAATTTTTAATTTTTTATTATTTTAATGTATCATGATGAATACTTCTGACTAAATAATTGTAGGAGGCAGGCAGCATAGTGTGATGGAAAGTTTATTGGACTAGTAGTTAGAGATGGATTTTAGTCCTGTTCTATCTCAGCAAGCTTTTATATGACCTTGCTTAAGTCATTTTAATTTCCCTCTGCTTATTTTTAAAGCATGAAGTTAAGAAGCTTGCCTTAACAGTTGTCTAAATAATCTGTTATCTGCTTTGGTATAAGTTGTGTTCATGTCTTACTATATTGAATCCTGCAATTTTAAAATCTTAATGATCATCTCTTTCACTCTCTTCATCTTATATGCAAAAAACCAAAACCTACAAGAGTTGAAGAGCTTGCCCCAGTTTGTACATGTTAATTTTATTTAACCTTGTTTTCAAATTTCTTACCAATAGGTAGCATATATAATTTTAGAATTTAATAGATCATTTTATAAGTGATTTTCTTTTTATCTAAGTATTGGTTATCCCCAGAGACATTTCATTTGTCTAAATTTTTCAAGTACCAGGCAATAAAGAGGCACGAGGATGTGTGGGCAGAAAGTCTTCGCTATCGGAACCCTGATCTGGATGGCATGGCAGGCTTGCAGCGTCTCTCACTCAACTGCAACATCCTTATTGGTGATCAGGGTGCCAAGGCTTTTGCAGAATGTCTTTGTGAAACTTTGTGGCTGAGAGGTTGGTAAAAACATTCATTTGGGTAGGGGGTGGGGAGGGAGGATGGGGGGTGTAATAGAAGTGACCTCCGACCTGCTCTGTCATGACAAGTATGAAAATAACTAATTACAAAATTCTTTGCTTTGTTCTATTGTAGAATAAGGCATTTTAGCTTTATTTTTTATATCCTAGTTTTCAGAATGAATGAAATACTTGTTAATATTGAGTCTGTGAGAATCTTGTTTGGCTAACTATTGAGACCAAGTAGATTATGATTAGGGGATGTAGTAGAAAAGTTTTACTTCTAACTGTTGCTAATAAGCCAATAAATTTGTTATGATTAGATTGATTAGTCTATGGCAATACTAACTGAAGGAAAAGTATAAGATTGCCTTTATGTTATTAGCCAGAAAATGGCTGACTTGTAAATGAAAAATGAATTTCACGTGTGCCTTTGCTATTAAAGAATACATCAGCAAATCCTTCTGGACAAAATAAAAAAGTACACCACACCTCTGATTTAGCACTCTTTCCATTCTGTACAGCTCTCTCAACTGATTTCATCAAAGAATGATCTACAAGTAAAATGACAATTAAATTACTTTTCTGAATCTATTCTTATTCAGTAGCTATTTTGAATTACTAAGTTTTTTTAATACCTGTATATATCCCAACCCTGTGAAACAGAAAAGACATGACAAGTAAGTCTATGGCATTTTTGCCATAACTATGAAAGTTTATCAATATAATTTTGGTCCTGGGCACTAATAGAAAATGTGATACAGATTTTCTTTTCTGTTCTTCCTCACCTCATTAAAAATGAAAGGAATTTAGAACTCATTGATAGTTTTAATTTATCTTATTTAAAAATTAGTTTACATTTCTCTGTGCATAGATGTAGTGTTAGCAACCCAGAAATGTTCTGAGTAACAGGAAACTAGTTAGAATTAAAATAAAAATCTTCAAAAAGCATGATTTAATCATGAAGCAGTTTTGAAATCTCTACTCTCACACTTGCTATGTGACTTTAGACAAGTCTTCTAGTCTCTGTGGACCTCAGTTTCCTTGTGTGTAATATAGAGAAAATATTAAGTATTGGCCCTGAAGTCAGAAGGACTTAAGTTCAAATCTGGCTTCAGACACTTAACACTTCCTACTTGTGTGACCCTGGGCAAGCCACTTAACCCCAATTTCCTCAGCAAAAAAAAAAAAGAAAAAGAAAAAAGAAAACAATATTCACATTTCCCACCCTCCTCCAGAGGATTATTTTTGTATAATCTGTATATTTATACAGATATGATGTGTTGATGATAATAAAAAGAAAGTGAAGAAGGCACCTCATATGTCAGTTAGATCTGTGATGGTAAATTTAAAGGTCTTTTGTAAGAGTCATACTGGATAAGTAGACATAAATAGATTGTGATACCTATGTAAATGAGATTATAGATCCATTTCAGTGATAAATGTAGTAATATAAAAAAAGATATTCCATATATGAGGAGTGATGACTGCATGTTAAATATATAAATTGGTAAGTTGAAATATTTTTTCTTATTTCAAGCACTTGATCTGCAGCAGTGTGGACTTAGCAATGAGGGAGCTAAAACTCTTCTAAAAGCCCTGGAAGGAAATACAACTATGGTGATTTTGGATATAAGAAAAAACCCACTAGTTGGTATGTTAAATTTATTTTACTTAATTAACATTGACAGAGCTTAAGGAAAAGTGTTCAGAATATAAATATTAACAAGTTTACTCTATCTCAGCTTCTTTTACATTTTTTTAAAGGGGATTTTTGTATTATTAAATGGGTTATACAAGTAAATGGTTCCTGGTTGTTCCTGTGATGAAGACAGAATGGGTTTTCGTCCTTTGTTATTATAGGCCTGGAACTGAAGAATAATGTTAGCATGTTGTTATGTAATTTTTTGCTACGGTTTTGTCTGCCACTTGATGTTTGGCCCAGTAGGGTGGAAGTACCCTTTGCTGCAACTCAGTTGAACTGTTCATCCTTATCAGGATTGTATACTATTAAATATTTTGACTTTCAGTATTTCAGTACACCTAAGTATCTCCCTAACCTTTATTTTTCTTTTCCTCCTTTGTCTTTTAGACCAGTTAGAACCTATTTCCTTACAGGGAGTCTTAGCTTAACATTCTGTTGCAAAGGTGAATTTTTTAACCAATAAATTCATAATGTTTATATGATCTTTGAGATTATGCTTAGATTATTTAGAATGTACTTCATATCTCTTGTCTTCTTTAGTACATTTTTGTTGGAAACCCTTTATCCCTAGAGTCTGAGATCCTCTAGAGGTGCTACTAGAGTTTGTTAGAGTGTATTAGGTGATTTCAGCAATGACGGAGTAAAAACGTCAAGCAAAAAATGTTTTTCAGGCCTCTTCATCTGTTCTTCCATCTACATCACTTGTTATTGACAAAAAGTCTTTGGAGGAAATTTATATGTAGAAATAGCCTCAAATATTTTTCAGGGGAAAGGAAAATATACACAAAGAGGTTACTTGTATGTAAATACAATAATAAGAATTTTCCCTCTTTCTGGAAAAGAGACAGCAGTGGTATTTGGCTTGTTTTTTGTTTGAAAACAAAAACATGCAGAATCACTGGAAAAATTGTAATTTAATTGTCATTTTACTTGTAGATCATTCTTTGATGAAATCAGTTATTGAGAGAGCTGTACAGAATGGAAAGAGTGCTAAATCAGAGGTATGGTGTACTTTTTTATTTTGTCCAGAAGGATTTGCCTGATGTATTCTTTAATAGCAAAGGCAACGTGAAATTAATTTTTCATTTACAAGTCAGCCATTTTCTGGCTAATAACATAAAGGCAATCTTATACTTTTCCTTCAGTTAGTATTGCCAAAAATTATATTGCTAATTATATCACCAAAAGAAAGTTAAACACATTTTTTATTTATTTAAAATTATAATTGCTGGCTGAAGCCAAAACCTCATAAGTTGCTTGTCACTGAAATGTAGTATTTTACTTCTCTTTTCTAGTACAAGTGGTTAAGTTCTCCAACTTTAAAGGACCTTTTCAAAACTAAACAGAAAAAAAGAACTATAATTCTGGGAAGTGGTCGAAAAGGAAAAGCTACTATTCGTATTGGTAACCCTGCTTTTTTTTAACGTCGCTTGGAAATTCCCCCTGTAATATTTACTTACTTTTTTTATGGGTGCTCAAAATATTCAGCAACAGAGCTTCAGAATTGAAATGTGCTCGAATTACTATACTGTATTGAAAATATAAATGATGACTTTGTTCAAATTGTGAACATTTTGATGATGATAATTTGGCACAGGCATAATATTTTCAACTTTTTAGAGAAAAATCAATTTAGAAAAAAAGTACTTCTAATTAAACTCCTGTCCAACACCCCAATCCTAACTTATTTGTCCTGTTTGGGATTTTTATGTTGACTGTTATGAGAAGAATATCTGTTTATTCTAATATTTTGCAAGTAAATTTTGAGGAAGGGTTTTGATGAAGAGTAAAACCTAAAGGTAATGCTTTTTAAAATCTGTAATATTTCTGATGATATCTCTTTTCCTCTGTCTTCTCCCTTCCCTTATTTACATTTACCTAAAGTGAATGAAGTGCGAAAACTGAAAATAAATGTGAGAATGTGTCTGATATTTTTGGAGGAGGACATATCCACATTTATTTTTTGAAATATTTAAAAAATGGTTCACTAATTCAGATGAAATAGATTTAAAGGGAGAACCTGTCTTTGAGTAATACATTGGAAGATTAGATATTTTCATTCAAAGACTTGCCAAATTTGAGTATATCTAGATTTTTGAAATTATAGCTGCAATTCCATGATCAAGTATAGTTAAAATTTATATATTTTTTTAAAGTCTTATAAACTTCGGTTCTGTCAGAATTTTTAAAATACTTTGAGTAAAGGCTAAGAACTCAGTTCTTTTTCTTTCAGTTTCTTTTTCTCCTCTCATTTGCTCTTGGTGATCAGCCTTTTATATGCTATCTTGTGGTTGGATGAGAATGGTCTTGGAAAGATATCTGTTTAGGAAAATATCAAGATTGCTTTTATTGTAGATTGTAGGCACTTTAAGGAAAACTTGAGAACATAGATGGTCTTCATTGTTCTTTTACGTGAAAAGGTATGTCCTAAGCCCAAAAACAACAAAAAAAACCAAACTTACTTGTTAGGGAACTTTTATATTTATTTTCTTGAGCAGGAATTTTGATTGATTATATACTTATTTTGGAGAGCAGTTTTTCCCTGACAGTAGGGGAAAAGAGCCTACTTTTCTCCCCTGTTATACAGATTTTAACAGGTATTATGCAATTTTCTGAAAAATAAATTCTTAGGTCAAAAGTTATCTTTTAAAAAGTCTAAATGAGAGGCACAACAGACAATGTAAAATTAAATGTGTTAATAAATATATAGTAAAATTAAGTATATTTTCTCCCAAATTCAAACATGTTTTTCCATGGTCAGCTGTGATTTTTTTTTTTTTTTTTTTTTTTTTTTTTTTTTTTTGCCTTATTATGAAACCTTTAAAATGGTTCATTCTAAAAGAAGGAATACTTAAGGAGTCTCATGCTTAATTGAACTTCTCTTATAAATAGGGGTCCAAATGTTGGGTTTTTTTTTTCTTGTAATGAAAATATTCCTTAGATTTATACTAAATAAGTGGATCAAAATGGATAATTTTCATAAAGTATTTGATTAGATTTGAAATGTAGCTTTTACAGCTTTATAAATACTGGTACGTTAGAGCCAGTTATTAATAAGAAAGAATGCTTGTTAAAATTTTTATTGTTGATTCAAAAGTTAATCATTATTTTATTACCCATGATATGATATATATACAATTTAGTGAATTTTGAGATTATTCATTCATCAGTATAGATAACAAATCCATTTGTTTCTTTTCATCGTGTTCAGTTCTTGTTCAAGCTGTTCTACTGTTCCCACAGTTGATCCACTCAAATTTGACAACCTGTACAATAATTTGGTACTTCATGTGCTATACAGGAGAATTTTTTTTTCTGAACCTGAGATTTCATCAAGGAAATTACCTTCTTCAATACAGATTATCAAATTCTCTATAACTCTTTAGATTTAGAAAGTGACTTTCTAAAAGTGACTTTCTAAAGTCCTGGCAAAGGCCACATACTATTATGTACCATGTTACCTCTCAAATAGAGCTAACATAGCAGTCCTGTAGGGATTTGATGTGGAAACCAAGTGTGAATTCTTTCCCAACGCCAACTATGTTGGTACATGAGAAGGACATGTCTAGTGAGGACATTATATTTTTTGAGCTCTTTAATTTGCAGAGTAGAGACTTGAATCAGAATAGTGTTAAAGTCTGTCCTTCTGACACATGTTGACTCAAGTCTAAGCAAGCCACATAATTAATGCCAATATATAGCAGTGGAAGTTTCTCACTGTTGAGTCCTATACTAATGACATCATAGGTGTACTCCTATCCTTTTGTTAATGTAAATATCCTTAAGTCATCCTTTAAATATTATACATGCTTGACTTCACACCAGTTCTTTTATTGGAAGATACATATAACAGTGATCTTTAAAAGAGATTAGATTACAAAGTGGAAAGAGGTAGACTAGACTAAAGATTTGCCTACCACTGTTATTTCTAAATATTTAGATTATATAAATAATGAACAAAATAATTAATATATAAAAAGAAATGCTTTATTAAAAAGAAATAATTCCTTATTACCTTAAGAATTCATGTTACGCTTACAAGATTTCTTGAAATCAGACAAATCATTGTTTACATATAGAATATTATAGAGAGGTAAATTTCTATAACTTAATAGTGGTACCTGATAATATATAATAAAGTGTCTTGGAATAAAAAAAAGTTTGATATGGTGGCTAGAGTTGGCTTTATACTGAGGAAGGTCCGGATTCTAATTTGTGGTGAGGAAAATTCGGATTCAAATGCTACTTCTCCCACATACTAGCTGTTACCCTGAGCAAGGTATTTAATATTTTAGTGCCTCTCTCTTGAGAGTTGTCTCTTGAGACAAAATTGGATGAAGGAACCCACCTTCTCCTTAGTGAGAGCTTCCTATATTCAGGAAATCCCAAATCCTTTTTAAGAATAAAAATATTCATAAAATTCTTAATATGGTTAAGGAAAGTGAAAATGTGACACATTTGCAAGCTGTGATGGGCTACTGAAAAAGTAATTTTGTTTCTTGGGCTTTTTCATACTTGCTTCAGTAATTTGGAGGCACAAAGGTAAGTACTTCAAATTGGTGTCTGGGTTAGTAATCAATTTCAGAAGGTATAGTTGCAGCATTTAGTATATGCTGCATATATGCTGCAAAGTAAAAATTCAGTATCACGTTTAGACATGTTAAGAAAAAAAATTAAATAACACAAGATGAACTAAATTTTAATGTAATTAGTGAGTTATGAATTTTTGCCATGGTCATGGTAGAGTAAAAATCTTATAAAAATTGGCATATTATTGATAGTGATTCAGACATTTTTTATCCTGTGTACTTATTTTACATGCCATTTGGAATACTAGGAGAGTTGAACTTGACTAATAAATTCTTGCAAATATATAAAAACCTAACTAAGGTGTTTTAATGTTGTAAGAGAGGAAATTTAATTTTTGAATGTAAATGTAAGCTTTTACTGTCCTTTCTACTTATTCATAAGTCATAACTCTGTCTTGATCATTAAGATATACAGTGATAATGTATTAAATGAGCTAATTATACATAATAATAAGCTGTTGTTGAGAGACAGTAAATGCATACATTACTTCATTTCTTATAGTCTCAATTTTTTGTCTTTCATCAATTTTTTGCTGTTTTTGTTTACATTTGTACTTTGTCTTCCATATGAAAGTAAGTTTGAATTAGGCAGTTTGGTGTCATTCTGTGAATGTAGGGAACACATTCCTAACTTTCATGCTAACAACCTTCCGTAATAATATTAGGCTAAGACAGTAGTCTCAGAGTAATGTAATACTGTAGCTGCAAAGTGCAACTGTCCCGGAGAATTTGCACACCTTTGTTTTCCCATTTCTCTGAAGTATAGATAGGAGTGCCAAGTATATAGATGTCTGAGGCTGGTTAGAAAAATGTTCTAGAAATTAATTCTTAGCCAGTAAATTGCTGGCATCATTCTTTAAGTTAACTTTTTTTTTTTTTTGAGTATCCAATACATGCTTAAGCATCATGTACCATCATTCTTAGGTTTGGATTACAAGGTAACTAATAAGGCTGGACGTTAATTGAAAGATTCATCGATTGGAGCAGGTGAACATCTTTAGTGCAGGGGTATCATCAGCCCATAGTACTAGCACTGTTCATCATAGCCATGCCCATGTGATAGCTTCCCTCATGCTGAGATAATTCTGTGACTAGTTCTGATATGAAATATACATGACAGCATATAAGATTATAGCCTATTGCCTAAGTGACTTAAGCATCATTCCCATAGCCTCCTTTTTAAAGAAGCAAGGGCTAAATGGAAAACTACTCTAATATAACTTCATAACTTCACCTGTGATAATATTTTGGAAAGATTTGTGGCATATATCTTCCCCACTTGGGCAAATGGACACAGTCTTTTCAAGCCAGTCCATGAGTTGCTAACTTTTTCAGCATATTGTATATGACTTCAACATTATATGACTTCGACTTGGCACAGTACAGCAGTAATGAAATGACTGTTCTTTATAAAAGGACATTTAAGTAAATGAGTTTATTTTGTATTGCATTATCTTAAATGCTACATGTATATTTTTCTTTTGCTCCAGGGTGTATATATATATATATGGTAATTTAATTATATGTATGTGTTTCATATTGCTTTTAATTCTTTCCTTTAAATGCCTCTTCAAACTATTCAGGAGTAACAACAATGAAACCTCTAAGTACAGGAAGAAAACAGTTATGTAATAAAGATTCTTATACTCCAGAGTCATTGCCACCTGGTACATATGGCTTCTTGCCCTGGCGTACTGCAGAACGTGCCAATAGGACCAGGTAGAGTATTTTTAGCTTCTGTCTTTATAATGGGGAAAAAAAAAATACTGATTCTATGAAATGAGCCAGATAACTTATAGATTGCATATCTTTTGAACCCAAGTGTAAGCTACATTGATATTCATATTTAATCATTTTATTTTGAAACTGGGGAAGGGAGGAAGAGAATTTTTGCCAAGGGGGAAAAAGTAAACATTCAGATTTCAATTCTGATAAAAAGATCATTTTATAAAAGTTATTTTTTAAATGGCTTAGTGAGATCATTTTGGTCTTGAAATGAAGTTAATTTTTTTCATAAAAAATTTAAAATCAATAGCATAAATTTTTGAAGCACTGGGGACAAAAAGACAAAAAACAAATAGTCTTTGCTCTTTAAGAACTTACATTCATAATAGATTTCAGTGATACTATATCAAGATCTTTCTAGCTACTCATGAAAATATTTTGAGGTACATGTTTTAGTATATTTTATACTAATGTATATTTTACTTATAGTAAACCTTGTATTATTAATTATGATGAATTAAAATTTCCTTTAAATGTTATATAATTTTAAGAATTGAGTGTTCCTTTGACATTCCTGAGTATCATATTTTTATACTTGTAAATAAATGATCCTTGCAGTAATGAATATTTCATGGAGATTTACTCTTAATTCTCTTCAGGAAGACTTCAAATCAAAGTATAGATATTCTAATTAATTTGTAGGTCAAACTTTAGCAATCTCGGGAATCCAGAATATAACTAAAAATCAAATGAAAAAGACTTCTGAGCAGTCTCAGATGCTTGTTAAAGCATTAAAAATGCTTTAACAATATTGGCGCATTAGAGTATATTCACTTGACTAAATGAAAACTTGTCTTGCCTTTTTTCAGGATCTGAACTCTTATTTTATATTTAGTTCTAACAACTTTGTTGGTCTAGAGAAGATGAGAAAGCTATAAATTAAATGGGAACAGAAAAAATATGTAATTGTGGCATTATGGATAGTTATGCTGACAGTAATATAAAGTGACAGCTGACAGTGAAGCCACAAAAAACTCACCTTCTCTTCTGCAGGCCTCATTTTGTTCACTTACAGAGTCCAGCTCTGACTCTTTTTCTTTTTTATGAATGTGGACTCTTTGAGCAGTCTGGTGAAACCTCTGAATCCTTTCTCATGGTGTTTTTTAATGCATAAAGTAAAGTATTTTAGATTACAAAGGAAATAGGTTATATTTAAATATTGTTTTTAAATTCTGAAAAAACAGATTTATGCATTGCATTCCTGATGTAAAACTCCTAGACTAAATGATTTCTCTGGATTTTTCCAGCTATAAAGTTTTGACACATCAAGATTTTGTTTTTGTTTTTGTTTGTTTGTTTTTTAAGGGAAAGGGGGAAAAAAGCCAAACCTAAAAAGAAATGTAGCCAAGGGTCATTTAATGTAGGTTTTATCTTGTTTTTTATAGTGACAGTCAAGAAAATGTCAAATATCTTCATTATAGTCTCTCAGAAAGAGAAGAATGTGTGAAATATTAAACTTTAAAGTATTTAGAACATTCAAAAATTTATTTATTGCTCTTTAAGGGTTAATATTCATTTATCTGGAAAATTTACTTATATAAAATACATACTTCTCCAAACATGTCAATTTAATGTTCCATTTTATGTTGTTATAAACCCCAACATTTTTACCTTAAAATATGGCTTAAATTAATTCTTTCTTTAGGGGATTTCCACTGATTAAAACCCGAGATTTACCTTGGCCAGTTCAGGTAATATACTAATATTTATTACATTTCAATGTGGGGGATTGAGAGGGAATTTCTGTCCCAACTTTTCTGTTTAAGTTGGTTGTTCCTTAGAACCCAGCTTCTTAAACTGTGGTTTGTGACTCTTTGTGGGGTTTTGTAACTGATTATGGAAATTGTAAATGTTTGATTTATATACCTATTTTATATACCTCTATACCTGGGGTCTCATAAAAATTTCTCTAGTGAAAAGGGATTTAAATGGGAAAAGTTTATGAAGTCCTGCCTTGTTAAGTCTTACAAGTCTTGCCAGTGAGCTATTTTTATTATTTGCATCTTTAATTTTCCTAGGTTGATATTGCATATATTTGATTTATCAAACAGAGGCCATATGCTATTAAGAAGAAAAGAAGGAAGTTAGTGTCTTCTTAATGTGTGCTACCTTGCTCCCCAGTTGATTAGAATAAATTTTAAATAGAGACATTTGACTTAAAGCAAAGTTGTAAGATAGTTGTTTGAACTGTAATAAATAGGAATCTAGGATTTGATGTTATGAACTTCTGTTTTGTAGCTAATTAATTGGAGGTTCAAGCAATATCTGTTTCCATGGTTTATTAACTGTCATATAATCTAGATTTGTTTTTTGACACTAAAGTGATTTGTCCCGACATTGATAACTTTTCTGTGTCCATTCCTCCTTGAAAAACTCTTTATTTATTTTTTGAGAGAAAAAAATAGCTAATGGTGACATATATTTATATTCTATGTCCCAAAAGTAAAATAATGTGAAAGATGTTCTTCCCATCGCAATCCCTTCTAAGCTTTGATTTGTGATGCTCTTCATTCAAAAAAAAAAAAAAATATGTATTGAATGTCCACTGTTTATTAATCAGGAATTTGGTTATCTTTTCTGAAAAGGTTTATGGTATTAACATCTTTGATGAATAATCTTCTAATGTACTGTGAAGGAATAGAAAGGAAAAAGAATTCTAGTTCACTCATAGTATTTCTCCATCCAAGTAATAATCTTTACCTCCTATCCACTACTTTGTGACTTAAATTGTCTTTTAGGGGCTTTCCACTGCTTAAAACCTAAGATATAATTTGGCTAGTACACTTAATTTTAGGACCTTAAGTTTCCCTAAGGGTGAGGTTTGTGTTAGATCTTCTCTGAAGTCCCTTTCAGCCCTTTATCTATGATCCTAAATCCAACTTCTACTGCTTATGTGAAGTTAAAAGACAAGTGTGGTTCAGAATGCTGAAATTAGCTAATCACAACATAACCATCAGGAAAAACCATATTACATTCAGCTTGGTTTTTAATAACTGTATCTTGAATCTCCAAGATGAAATGAAAGAAAAGTACTTGCAGATAGATTTGCACATTTACTTATTTGTCATATTACCCAAATATTACAGCCAACTTTTAAATCATGAAGATGTAAGATAAGGATAATTTACTAAGAGTTTGGAAATGTTCTGAAATATGTTTTAATATTTGATCATTTTTAACCTTGCTTAAACAGTCTCCTGTGATTTTCTTTAAGGAATTGGATTTTCCTGTGAAAGTAACTGTGGAGACCCCATCCTGCTCAGAAACAGAAGAGTCAGAAGGCACTATTTTAGAACGTCTTCCTGAAAAAACTAGCCTAACACCATACAGAGTAAATGAAATAGAGGTATGAAGCCATCATCTTTAAAGTTTGGATAGGTTTATTTCACTTAGTAGATTATATTTTCCAAATTTTCCACCATAATATGCTGAGTCTCTTCATAAGGACTTCCAGAGTCTGTATTTTTTTTTTATAAAGTTAGGATCATCATGTAAATTTAATTCATTGGATCTTCTCTGAAAAGTAATTTGCTCACCAGGTATCTGATTTTTGTTGGATTTAATTGTAGAATATCTATTTTTAAAAGAAAAAATACCCCTTTATCTCTTCCAGAGAGAATCATGAGTTTTCAATTGGCAATCTTGGAAATAAAGAATTAACATCAATCAAGTATAATGCCTTAAAATTTTAGCCTTATAGTTCCTGTGTTTGTAGGAGCAGTGAATTCTTCATTATATTATTTACAACTAATTTATCATTTGAAGGCAGGTTAAAAACTAGATATACCTAAGTTTTGGACATTTTAATGGGAATTTATTTTGTGTACAGCTTGGACCTAGATAGCTATTGAAATCTCATATAATTCTCAAATTCTGTAACTTTTGGAGGTGAATGACTAAGGTTTCTTAAAGACTGTGCAAGTTGGAATACAAGCTCTGACATTACTGTTGAAAAGGCTAAAATTTCTAATGACTAGCCTAGCAAAAGATGGGTAGATGGAACCTACTACTGGAGGAACTGAATTTATTTTTGTTCTATGCAAAAGCAGAAAACAAAAGAAAGTCACAGTTAAATTGAATCATGAATTACAGATCTCTTTGAGAGGGAAATAAAATTTAGTGTAGTGGTTTCATTTGACATTGAAAAGCAACAGGATATCATTTTGTGGTACTTTTAGTTGTCTCATTTAGCAATGCTCACGATAATTATTTATAGAAAAACCACAATCCAAATAATTAGAGTAAATGTGCCAACATGTATCACAGAAGCTGAAGAGATAGAGAAATTCTAAGCGAAGTAGATAAGATTTTCCAAATTAAATAAATTTCATACTTTAGTGCTTTTAATGCAAAGATAGGCTTGGGGTAAAGAGAGAAGAAAATATGTTCGAAATAAAAGAGCCAGAGACTTGTAAATTGCACAGAAACCTCATGATTTAGTGATATATATGTGTGTATAAAAGAGTGTGTGTGTGTGTGTGTGTGTGCATTATATATCATGAATTCATAAAGCTTCTGAATTCTAAATATGATAAATGCTAGCTACAGGTAGAGCTAAGATGTCTGAGTAGAGGGAGTATTCAAGCCGAACTTTCAATATTCCCTTCCAAACAACTTTAAAATAACAAATCAAATTCTGGAGCAGTACAGCCAACAGAAGGTCAGGATGAAACACTTTTTCCAATCCAAGTCAGTTTAGGAGATTGGAAGGAAAGTTCTGTGAAACTAGGGTAGGGCATAGTCCAGAGCACACATGGCAATAACAGATGTGGACTTCAAAGATAATGAGAACAATAGTAGCAACAGTTATGCTAGCTCTCCCTTCCCAGCGATAGTCAACAGTTTGGACAATTGGTCAGAAAGAGATTATCAGGGATCCATGTATGGGCACTGGATGGAAGATTCTACATTGCTTACGATCTTCATTGCCCATTACTCACTTCTGAATTGCAGTTCCAGGACATAGAGGAGTGCATGTGGTCATAAGCAAGGACCCATTATAGTTTCAGGGCAAGGAGAGAGAGTAGCAGTTTTGATCAGAATTCCAAGGTAGAAAGAAGCATGTGGTTGAAAAGGGAGTAGGGGATCTACTTGGTAAATCTCAAAACACACACCAAAAGAACAGTGATCACACTTCTTCCATCACACCATGTTAGAATTACCAAAAAATTACAGACCCATCCTCCATCCCTACTCCACAACTGAAAACAGTATTGTGAAAAAGTCTGAAGCTTGGGACAGTACACTCCTACTTCTCTTTCCCCAACTCCAGGTGAACAGCGCCCAATTCTTAACAAAATTAAAAGTCAAGAAATAGTCTGGGAAAATGAGCAAACAACATCAAAAGAACCTCACAATAAAAAGCTGCTATAGTGACAAGCTTAATTCACAAATTCAGAAGAAGACAGTTATGAGACAGCATCTACAAGTTGAGTGGCCATAAACTCAACAACTAAAAGAGAAAAAAATTATGATAAACACCAAATAACAAAAAATGTTGAAAAAATAAAATTGGTTAATTTTGACAGAAATTTACTCTTTAAGGCAGAAGTTGTATCCGAATCACCTTTCTTTACTGACTGGTTAGAGAAAAAGATCAAAATTAGTATAAAGTTAAAAGAAAGAATAGAAATGGGGGAAAATACAGAATCCAATTAAAACAACTTGAACAAATGATAGAAGATGAAGATTAGAAAATAAAATTGCTTTAATTATGAAGTCCAAAGAACCTAAAAACCACCTTTATCAACAAACACTTGACCTGCTTGCCAAATGGAAAGATTTGACTGCCAAACAAAAATTTTTAGAGTATAAAGTAGTTTGCTGGTGAAGAAGGACAATGGAGGATTCAAGAGTAATTTTGCTTAATAAAACAGGGAGAAAGAGTGGAAGGGAAAAAAAAAGTTTGTCAAATCTTTAATAAATGACCTGGATAGTAAATGACATCCTATTATAAGATGTTAAGGTAAAAGTGAGTTAGAGAAAGAAAAACAGGTTACTCTAGGAAAAGATTTGCAAAGGTTTTTATAGTCTTCTCACCATGTGTAACTACTTTTGGACTCTTAACATGAGTTAACAGTCTTAGACGTGCAATGGAAATGTTTTTCAAGAAATGTAGATAAAATGTTATAGCAGAGAGTTTGCTACTTGAGGGAGTGATACCAAAGGTTTGGGAGGAAAAAACTCCAACCATCTTAACCAAGAAAGGAAACAAAAGAATGCTCATAAATACTAAAGTATATTCCCAGGTTATTAGTTATATAAAATTTGTAAGAGACTCATCTATTCAAACAATGAGGCTCTCTCTTTCACAAGCTTATTCATAAGGGAACAGGCTAGTTTTTGCAAGAGGCATTTCACAGAAGACTATATTATTTCACACATGAGTGAAGAATGTAAAGAATTCAAGATCCTGATATGCGTTTTTGGTTAAGTACAAAAAATCAATTTATTCAGTAAAGCAAAACACCATCCAGCTCTAATCACTTAACCTACCTGTGCCTCAGTTTTCTTATTTGTAAAATGTGGAAGTTTGTCAGGGTAACCTTTGAGACTCCTGTGAATCTGTGCTCTTAATGGCTTCTCTAAAATGTCTTGCCTGAATTTGTCAAGGGAGATCACTTAAAGATTATTTAAAGGTTACTTAAAAGCTGTAACAGAGATAACCTTGTTTGGTAAGATTCTGGTTTTTAATATCAGTCAGAAGCAAGATATGGTGGAGTTAAAGTTAAAGGGAATTCTTCTAGGAGGTGAAGTGTTCAGATGCTAGTATTTGTTGATAATGTTTTGCTAGATGATCCATAATCCCTCTAAGATTTGGCCCAGTAAAGAAGGAAAACCTATTCTTAAAATTATGTTATGCAATTGAATGATTAGCTTGTAGGTCTCCTTTGATCTGTGTTGTCAGTGTCTTTTACAGCTAGTACAAATAGGCAAATTGAGCCCACGATTAAATAAAATTGTGGTAAATAAAAGTGATAGGATAAATAAAACGAAGTGCTATGTTACACAGTGGGATCATGAACTCAGAAATTCATTACCTCTAAAATTTGTACTGAATGAAAATTTAAATGGATTGAAGTTTATTTTAGTGTCTAATAAATGTTATATTCCTAAACTGACAAGATGTAATTTTTGCTGGAAAAGTACATTAATCCTAAGGTTTTTTGAGTTATAACTTGAAAACCAGTCGCTAAACCACTGTGGGTTTTTGTTTCTGATGACAAATTAATAAGTTGTTTGTATTAGAAGTAATATTTAAGTGCAAAAATGAAAGTTGAAAACATAATTTTAACCTTCTTGTGTAAGTTTAAGTGCTTTCTATAATTGGGAGTGAAATCTGCATGATTTTTCCTTAATTTGCAAATCTGTTTCAGTAATAGCTAAAGAATCCAATTGGATTCTACATGCCCATAAGAATACGTGATATATAGAAATTTAAATTTAACCAGTACATAACAGAGGCCATTATATATACTTTTCAATTTTACAAAAAGAATTCACTTTAAAAATTTGCAAGGCTGGCAGTTAAATATTTCATAGATGAATAACTTGAATAGATAGGGTTAAAAAAAATAAACTAAAATAGTAAGAGGTATAACTAATAATTGACAATAAAAATTTTATGCAAGATATCTGAAATTATAATGGCAGATATTTGATTTCTAAAATAGGGGTTTACATTTTAGGAACTACTGCATGTTCAGGTGTACTAGAAATAGTCTGTATAAAAATTGTGTGTGTGTGTGTGTGTGTGTGTGTCCTGCATTTACTCAGTATTGTCCCTGTTATTAAAATATAACTAAGCATTTTTATGATAAATAAGACAGACTTTCTGTTGTTGACATCAAGTTAACAATCTGAATTTATTCTAAGAGAAAATAATTATATCATAATTTCTTAAATATTTGTGAAGTTGATTTAAGGAATTGTAGAAAATATTATACATTTTTATTTTCTTAACAAATTTAGTCTAAAAGTTTACATCAGAAATTGAGTTCAAATCTTTTCTATAAGAAACAAGTTTTCATAAAGCCAAAAATTCTTTAGTTCCCTTTTTTAAATAAAATCAGTCATTTCTTTAAGATTTCAAGGCCATGTAATTTTATTTCTTGATTAGAATCTAACAAAGCTCAAGAACTGAAATAAATTTCTGAAATGTTAGGCAAAAGTGTAAAAATTTAAAGACAACACTGATTGGTCCCCACCCCACCTCCCTTCAAAAATAGAGCTAAATTTCAGAGTTGTCTTCCCAGCTTTGTTGTTAAATTTAATCCTTCGATTGCTACAGTGGATTGAAACAATGCATTTTTCTTTTTTTTTTTTTTTTTTTTTTTTTAATAGTGAATGAGTATTCCGTGTTAGAAAATGTGTTCCCAGATAAAATGATGTAATTAAAGGAAATTGTGGCCAAATTGTAACCAGTGTCCTTGAGATTATTTACATTTACTGAAATAAAGTTAATATAGGACAGTCAAAATCATTCTGAAATATATTTATGAAGTACTTTTCAAAGCAATAAAATTATTAAATAAAAGCTAAAATAATTTTCAGAATACTTTAACAATATTTTACTTTTCAAAACAAAAATATTAAACAAAAGCTAAAATAGTTTTCAGAATGCTTTAACAATATTTTATTCATATATATATATTTATATATATAAAAACATAGATATTTTCTTCAAACTATCCACATAATGTAGTATGTGCTGAATCCAGATTTTGGCATTATATAGAAAAAAGGATGAAAAATTAACTGGGTTTTTGTACTTCTTGTCAGGATGTTGTTTATAACCATGTAGACCTGGTTTTTGTCATGAATAATATCAGATAAAATTTTACAATCCATGTGAAATTGAGTAATAAAAAACTGTACTTAATAGTTTTCTAAGTTAGAGGTAGTTCTTTCTTTTCAAGGATCAGAATTGAACAGTATTTGTTGTTGTACATAGTTAGTTAGGGTCTGTTGGCGCATATGTTTTGTTAATAGCAGAAAGGTTATCAAGTTCAATAATTTTTGTGGCCTGTAACAACAATTTGTACTTTTATCCTCTCTGCTCCCTTATATCTATCTGCCTTCCCACCCAAGTATCTCATTAATCTCAAAGGTGAAATAGTGTTTTAAAAGAAAAATCTATGGAGATTCATCATTCTGACTAAAAAAATATTACAAAGCACATATATTACTGATCATAATCACAGATTCTCTGAGATCTTGAAGGCTTCTAGCACAAGCTGTACCTGAACAAAAATCCTATTTATCAAATTGCCAACCAGGGGTCATCCATTATTCTCTTGAAATCCTAGGGTAACCGAAATCTAGAGCTGCTCATTTTATTTGTGAAAAGCTCTAAATGATTAGGAAGTTGTAATGTAGTTGTTGTTGTTTAAACATCAAGCCTAAATTTGCTCTTAGCAATTTGTTCCTGTTACTTTTAGTTCTCTCTTCTATAGTCAAGCAGAATAAATTCAAACCCTTTTTCATATAGCGGCCTTTAAAATAGATAACACGAAACATAAAGAAAAGAATCCAGATGGCAGTCTCACATGTATTCTAGATTTGGGGAGAGTGGATTTTAGTGAGTTATAAGGAAAAAGTAGGATTCTGTGATTTAAGATCCTACAGAGAAAAACAGCTCAGAAAGGATGAAGTGCTGAGCACCTCATGAAATTCTGACAACAAAGATCCAATTTGAACTGAAAGTAGAAATTAGCTAGTCTCTTCTGTGACTTAACCAAAATGATCTTTTTGTTCCTCACTCACTCATGACTCTCCCTATGTTGACTATTCCTGTGCTTAAAATGTGCTGCCTTCTTAATTCAATTTCAATCTCTTAAATCCATTATGTATCCTTTATAAGGTGTTCTAGCCAACTTGGGTGATTAGTCTATCAGTTGATAAATATTTATTGAATGTGGTAAGAACCGAATACAAAAAAGGAAAAGTCCTGATCTCAGGGAGCTAACAATCTAATGGTGAAAGACAACATACAAAAGGAAGCTGAAAGGCAAGGGAAGGTATCTGCTGCAAGGGGACTTGAAGAGTATAGCCCAGTAGAAAATAAAGAGATGGCAACCTAGATACCCTGCTTAAATGGACTGAAGGAGCCATATAATCAAAGGGAGGATCCAGGGGAGAGGGCTTCTGAGGAAGTATGAGTTCCTGGGGAAAGTAGGTTCATGGAGTATGATGTCAAAAGTCTAAAGAGTGACTGGGACACTTGGTCAACAGACTGTTCTCACTTATTCCTTGGTGTCACTTTTCCCTATGCCTGAAATGAGTAAGATTCAGCTCTGCAAAGATATATAAATGAAAAAGCGTTTATTTGGCCCAACTCGGCAAGTTCTGTTCTGTGTTATGGGAATGTGCTTATTAAAAAAAAGGGAGGGGGGGTGGCGCATGACAAACCTCATCCATGAACTCTGGCAGATTTTTTGATGATAAGGGTAGAGTGTGACAGGGAAGAAAGGAACATATGATGAGTCGATATGACAAGTGTTTTGAAAGAAAGAAAGTGTTAGTGAGACAAGACTGGCCCTTTTCCTGAAGGATAATAGTCCCATGGATAAAATCACTCAGTAGGAAGGCCCAGGATGGAAAGGATATGAAAATATTTTGGAAGAAATTGTGGAAGAATCGGTACACACTGTGATTTCTCACAGTACAATATAGTATGTTACAAAATTTGATGTCAAGGGGAAGAATATACAGCGTCGATTGGACAAGTTACTTCAGTAGACTGAGACTTGAACATAGAATTTGAACAGTAGAGAGAGGGGAATAGATTGTAGGTAATAGGAACATTTCAGGGAGTTAAAATTTAAAATATATATATTCTGAACTAAAATACTCCCTAATTTTATATACACAATGGTATGCAAAATTATGGAATTATATAAATGTCCATTTCATACCACTTTTTTATTTTAATAATATATTCTCTCTATTCTTTCAAAATTCCTATTTTTGCTTCCTTCTAAATTTCCTTTTTTTTTTTTTAATTGTCATAGATACACCTTTAAAACTGTTACAGTGCTCTCTGGTATCAGTATTGCTTACCTTCTCTTTCTTATAATCATCCCCACTCAATTAACAAAGAGTGAAAAAGAGGGGGAAAATGTCTTATAACAGATAAGCAGTCAAACAAAAAGAAGCTTCAAAGTAGCCATGTCTCAAAAGGTGTTTCCTCACCTTGTATTACTTCTCTGCCAAGAAAGGAGTAACTTACCTTATTATAGCCCCCCCCCCTTTTGGGGGAGAAGGGAAGGGAATTGGGGTTAAGTGACTTATCCATAGTTAAGTGTCTTAGACTAGATTTTAACTCGGGTCCTCCTGACTCCAGGATCGATGCTCTATCTACTTCGCCTTCTAGCTGCTTCTTGTCAAATTTTTTTTAAATCAATATTCTTAAACTTAAAAAAAATTTCTTTTACTTAAAAAATTTTTTTTTACAAATTATCCTCCAGATTCTATTTATTTCACTATTATTTGATATCACCCAGAATTCTTTGCAATTTTCTCTTTCATCATTTCTTACAGCACATTATATCACATTCATATAACACAATCTGATCAGCTATTCCCCTGTTATATTAAAAGGCCATCCAAGGCTTTACCTTAGATGCTAACTCCCTCCATTATAGACTGATCAGACTGAAGCAGAACAAAAAGTCTAAGTGGATTAGAGAGGTCATAGGGTCATAGATGAAGAGCTAGAAGGAACCTCAGAGGTCATTCAGTCCAACCTTTGCATTTTGCAAATGAGGAAATTGAGGCCCAGTGAAGTTAAATAACTTCTCTAAGACCACATTAGTAGTGAGTCAGAGGTAGAATTTGAATTGGTATCTTTTAACTCTCAAATCTTGAGGTTTATGTTGTACCTCTTCCCCCCATCACCTTGGTTTAAGAAAACCCATTTCATATGGTAAAATGCATTTGAAGTACTAGTCATACTTTTTGCATTTCCAGAGAGAGTTACATTTCCTCCTCAACGCCAAACAGACTAAATGGAATCAAGGGTTTGGGGGGAGAGGAAAAATCAATTGCTAGGAAGTTTCATACATATCCCATTAGGGAATTTAAAAATAACTAATCAGTCTTGAATATTAAAGTATCTGAATAAAAAATTAGACAAGAATTTTGAAAATTATTGAAAAATACAATTGAATTTGCCCCATCAAAATAGCACTACCTCATCATTCCTAAATGATTTGTAATACTATAAACAGCCGAGAATTCTCTTCTTCCCTCTACCTCCTGTCCTATCATTCAGATGTCTTCTGCCACTATGTCCTCTTTCAACCTCCCTCTCACTTGATAAAGTGACTCCCCTACTTGTTCAAGTGATCCCATTTCATCCAGAAGATTACTCCCTCTACCATTCTTACTTATTCATTTATTTTCAAGCTCCCTCTTCCTACTGGCTCATTTTCTGTTGCCTATAAATATGTCCATGTGTCTTCTATCAGTGTGGAGAAGCTCACTTCATTTGATCCTTCTATCTTGCCAGCTGCGGTCCTATATTTGTCCTGACTTTTGGAGCTAAACTCAGAAAGGTTACAGTCTACAGTAGTTCAGTCTACAGCCTCCTCTTTCCCTCCAATTGCTTTCTTTGCCCCTTACAGTTTAGCCCCTGACTTTATCATGTTTCCAGAATTAGCAGTGATTTCTTTAGTTGCCAAATCAATGACTTTTCTTGGTTCTCTTCTTGACCTCCCTGCAACCTTTGACCTTTGATCACTTTTTCCTCCTTAATATTCCTTTTTAATCAAGTTTTTAGGACTTACTTTCTCTTCTGTCAGATCATTCTTCCCTATTGTCTTTATTGGATCCTCCCCTAGAACATTTTTTCCTGAGACCTTTTCTCTCCTTTGTACTATTTCATTTGTGATCTTATAAGCTCCCATGGATTGAATTACCATCTCTATGCTAATGATTCTCAAATCTTACTTATATTACTCCAAATGCTCTGCTGACCTCCAATCTTGTATCTCCAACTGCCTTTCATGTGTCTCATATTGGGTATCCAGTAGACGACATCTTAGATATATCTAAAAATCCAAAATAATTCATCTTTCTCCCTTCCTACCTTCCCCCCCCCCCCCCATATTCATGTCTTCCCTTTACTATAGAGGGAAACATCATTCTTCCTAAATCCTCAAGCTTACAATCTAGAAATCATCCCAACATAGTATTATGTTATTTCTTCTGTACCTTCTATATTTTTTCACATATTTCTGTACGCCAAATTGATGCTTAATGCGTAAAGAAGGCCAAATTAAGTACAGAAGTAACAAGCTTTTTACCCTATAGACTAATTAATAGACTATATACATGAATTCAACATTAATGTTAGCAGAGAGCAACCAGTTTTCAAATGCACTAACTTCATTCTGAAGTCTAATTATCTCAGCTCAAACACGAATCACAAAAAACCAAATTATTTTTAATTCTACCTCTGTTTGTCTTCACAAATTCTCACCCTCCCCATACCCAACTCTATTGCCAAGGCCTATGGATTTTGCTTTTGCAGAATTTCTTGATGATGCTTCTTCTCCTCTGACATGGACACTACTTATGTGCAGGCTCTCCTCACCTCATACCTGGATTATTGCAGTAGTCTGCTGCTGGGTCTGCCTGCTTCAAGTCCCTTCCCACTCAACCAATAATGGAATATTCCTAAAATGTAGGTATGGTCATGTCATACACACACACATACACACACTCATCTCATTAAAATTCCAGTGACCTTTGTTACCTCTAAGAGCTAACACAGAATCCTCTGTCATTCAGAACTTTTTATTATTGAACTCCTTTCCACCTTTCCATTCTTCTTGCATCTTACTCCCTGACACACACTTTTTCGTTCAGTGACATAACTTTTTGGCTTTCCTCAAAATCCTCCATCTCTTGGTTTTAGATATCATCCCTTACTATCCAGCAATCTTGGAATGCTTTCCTTTCTCTGCTCCTACAACTGACCTCTCTGAATGTATTTATTTGCATGTTTTTTCTCCCATTATGTTGAAAACTCTTTAAGGGCAGGTTCTATCTTTTGCCTTCTTTTTGTATCCCCAGTATTTAGCTTAGAGCCCAGAAAATATAGATGCTTTAAAAATATTTATTGATTGATTTGACTATTAGATTCCATTGCCATTGGAATCTAAGATATTTACTTAATGAATGAAGATGGCATATATTTCAAAGTAGAACTAAATTATATTTTTTCTTAAATTTCATGATGAATTTTACCTGAAAAAAATCTTATTTTAGCAGGGGACTTAGGGAATAAGTGCTTTTTTAAAATGCTTGTTATGTGAGTGCACTTTATAGTTATTATTTCATTTACTCCTCACAACCTGGGAGATTGGTGCTATTACTATCCCCATTTTACAGTTGAAAAACTGAGGCAAAGAGGTTTACATAGTAGTAAGTACCTGAGGTCACATTTGAACTCGGGTCTTCCTAATACCAAGCCCAGCACTCTGAATACTGTGATGCTGCCAGCTACCTCATTCATGTAGAGGCTTTTTCAGATGTGCCCTTTTGCTATCTTAATACACTGTACTGAGTATTATTCAGTCTTCCATGAAATGAATATTGCTTTCCAAAGAGAAAATGAAATGAAACTTCACCCTATTTTAGTATCACTAGGAAGTGACTTAATTATTATGATAATGGTACGAGATCTCTTACTACTTTCACTTTAAAATTCAGTTTTTAGAACTGATTGAAACCTTAAAGATAATCTGTCAAATCCTCTCATAAATTTATACATGAAAAAGTTGAGGTACAGAGAATCTGTGACTCAGAATTTCCTTGTAGGCCATTCTTAAGTGTAATAATTTTTATGGTTTTCCACAGGAGAAGTTGGAAGAGTGCCTAGAGCAGTTAAAAACAGAAAGGATGATGAGAGTTAAGGCCGACAAACGAGTAACTGAGGTAAAATTAAAAATAATTTGTGTTTTTGTTATTTGTGTTTGAGCTGAAATAATTAGACTTCAGAATGAAGTTAAGTTAGTGCATTTGAAAATTGGTTGCTCTCTGTTAATATTAATGTTGAATTCATGTATATAGTCCATTAATTAGTCTATAGGGTAAAAAACTTTGTTACTTCTGTGCTTTATTTGGCGGTCTTTACTCATTAAACACCAATATGATGTACAAAAATATGTGAAGAAACATAGAGGGTACAGAAGAAACAATTTAATACTATCCTCGAGTACTTTTAACTTGTATAGGAAGATGTAAGATCACTTAAGAGTATTAAAGCAAATACAATATAGTAAAGAGGAGATGGTATTTATGGCCACAGGAAATGTAAAACAATAGAGTGACTCAGGTGCCTCCAGGTTAGGAAAGGCTTTTTGAAGGTGAAACCTGACCTTGTGGGAAATCTTTGAGAGGTATTCGTTTAGTAGAAGCAGTTTAGCTACAGAAGCAAAGTAGAAAGGGTAATAGAACCAGGACAGAGAAGAAAAAAAGGAGACAGCAACCTGATGGGAGAACATGGGGGAGGAAGAAGTGGTGTGGTGTATCAGTGGCAGGTTTGACAGGATGTTGGAGAATCTTGAACACAAGGTCAAAAATTTAGCATTGAATTCAACAAGCAACAGAGAGAAACTTCAGAAATTAATCCTATAATTACCTGTTAGTTTGAACTTTTGTATATTTTTCTGGAGTCAGTCTTCTAATTTAATTTCCTAATTGACAGAATGTTTTAGCCATTTTCTAACAAAGAAAAGTAAACATTTTCTGGAAATCTGGTACAAATGGAACCAATTATTACCTAGCCAGTTTTCTGAAACTACCTGAATTACAGAACAGTTTGTAATATCTGTTGGTAGAAGTGATTTTACTAGAAGCTCCTATACTACTTTGAGAGAGATGTGTTCTCATATTTAATAAGTAAAAAATGAATCTCGGTCTTCCTGCTCTTACCCCAAGATTATGGGAAATAAATCTGTTTTCACAGTTGGACTTGATGAAATATAACCACAAGTTTCTTGTTCCTTTTTTCATTTAAATTTTGCTTTTTATTAACAGTGAGTAAAAATTATATTATTTCCTAGCTGGAACTTGAAAATTCCCAGTTGCGAAATATAAATTTCTCACTATCTGAGGCTCTTCATGCACAGTCCCTGGCAACCATGATTTTGGAAGATGATGGTGTTTTGGGCAGTATTGAGACATCTTTCCAAAAGTTCCATGCATTTTTGGATCTCCTTAAAGATGCTGGGTAGGTTAAATGCTGTTTCTTCCCTTTTCTTAACTTTAGTTTTCAAAATTTAGCTTAGGCAACTTTATTACCTAAGCAAAGTTCAATAGCTAACTAATTGTAATTATAATTAACTTTTTTTCCACTGATATGTGTAAAACTCTATGAAATTGAAAGTCATATGGAATTATAGTAAAAAACATGAATGCACAATAATGAATTTATATTTCTAAAGAGTTAGATAGAAAGTACATTTATGCAAGAATAACCCCATGAGAGTAGTAGCTGACAGGTGTGAGATTAAAGAATAGCAAATAAAGTTGATAGCTGTTCGACAGTAGTTTATTAGGAGACTCTTCTTAAAATTTGGACAGCAATCCAATAGAGTACAAGAAGATTATTGTGAATTATATAGAAAAAGGATTGCATTTTGAAGCGAAATATGAGACTTCATTTTAGTCTGTTTCTTTGCTCTGATCTTAGATATATTTATATGCATCTATAATAACCATTTATTGTTTTTCCTATTAATCTCTATTCTAGACTTGGGCAGCTAGCCACAGTAGCTGGTATAAGTCAATCGGATTTTGATTTCCTAGATCAGTCCCAGATGAACACTTCAATTAATGCTATACTTACGGAAGAAAAGAAAGGAATTGAAGAAAGACAAGAATCTGGTCAGAATACCCCAGGACAAATGCAGAGCATCCAAGTAAGTGAAGTTTGGTTAAGATCAGGCATACCATCTTTTCTATTTCATTTTGGTATTATCTACCTTAATATAATAAAGAATTTCTTAATTTCATCATTTAGGATATCACTGAGAAGATCCGTTCAGTACCTGTAGGTTCATGATTTCATGTTGCAAGTGCTACCTTAGTATTTAGATTATTAGTACATATAAGCAATGAAATATTATTAAAATTATATTATTATACATTATTCATTTCTTCATGTTATTTGTAATAGGTAGACTGAAAAGGTAGGTGATACACTGGATAGAGTGCTGGATTAGGAGTGAAGAACTCTTCTTCCTGAGTTCAAATCTGGCCATAGACACTAGTTGTGTAATCCTGGATAAGTCACTTAACCCTGTTTGCTTCAGTTTACTCATTTGTAAAATGGGCAGGAAAAGGAAATGGCAAATCACTCCAATATCTTCTCTGAGAACACCCTGAAAAATTACTGAATGACAATAATAACATTATTATTATTTAGACTATAATCAGGCTGTAAATTAATATGTTAGAATTGGCTAATATATCTAGTCAGCTAATCAAGTCAGCAAACATTTTTAGGTGCCTATTATGTGACAAACACCATGCTTAGATGTTGGAATGTAAAGAAAGGCAAAAAACAGCTTGTTCTCAAGGAGTTTGCAGTGTAGTGAAGCAATATATAAGCAACTATATACAAGCAGGATACAAAATAAATGGGAGATATCTGAAGGAAAGCACTAATGTTAATGTAAAAAGGACTGGGAAATTTTTCTTGCATAAGATTGGAGTTTAGTTGAGACTTGATTGAAGTCAGTGAAGCCAGGAAGAAGATAGACATAAGTAGGGAGAGAATTCCTGGAGCAGGGGATACCCAGTGAAAACAATAAAGTTTTCATGAAAATGAAGTCTTATGAAATCAGGGTCAGTGAGTCTCATGGAGGGGCAGAATGGGGAGAAGGGAGGTGTTGTTAAAGATGAGAAGAATAGGACTTTAAAAGTCAAACAGGATTTTATATTTGATCCTAGTGGCCATAGGGAGCCACTGAAGTTGTTTAATGGGGGTGACACTAGCAGGTGTACACTTTAGAAAGATCATTTTGATAATCAATGTGGGGGTTAATAGGCCTAAATAGAATTTTAAGGCAGGGAGACCAAACCAACAGATTATTGTAATAGTCCAGGTGTGAGGTAATGAGGATGGGGACCAGGGTGATGGCAAGGTTGGAGGGGGAAAAAAAGGGTGAATAAAGATAAGGATATATATGAGATAGATACTAGAAAAGCAGAAATGAGTAAGTCAGAAAGATTTAGCAACTGACTAGACATGGGGAGTAGAAAATTATATATAAGTTGATGACCCTAGAATCTTAAAACTAGAAAACATGAAACTTGTAGGAAACAATAAAAGCAGTTCATAAATATAAAGCACTAAAGTGCTTTATATTTATGAACTGCTTTTATTATTTCCTATAATGTAAAAAGAAGTAGTTATTTTTCTCATTTTATGGATAAAACAAGGTTCCAACAAAAGGGTCATTTGTTTTGAAACAAATGTGAAGTAGATTACAACTTGCCTAAAGTGACATGTTCTTCAATCATTTCAGTCATTTTCTACTCTTGGTGACCCCTTTTGTGGTTTTCTTGGCAAAGATAAGGGAATGGTTTGCCATTTTTTTTCTCCAACTCATTTATAGATGAGGAAACTGAGGCAAACAGAATTAAGTGACATGCCCAGGGTCACACAACTAGTAGATGTCAGAGGCCAGGTTTGAACTCAGTAAGATGAGTCTTTCTGATTTCAGGTCCAGCACTCTTATCTATTGTGCCACCTAGTTGCCCCTCTAAAGTTACATAGCAACTAATAAAATCTGAACTAGAATTCAGATAACTTAACACATCTAGGTTAGTGTTCTTTCTACTGTATGGCTAGTTTAATAACAGGTTGTTTTTGTTTTTTATAATTAAAGTTTTTTATTTACATAGCATATGCATGGATAATTTTTCAACATTGAAACTTGCAAAACCTTTTCTTCCAAATTTTCCTCTTCCCCCCACCCCCTCCCCTAGCTAGCAGGTAGTCCAGTACATGTTAAATATGTTAAAATACATGTTAAATCATATATATATACACACACACACATATATTTATGCAGTTATCTTGCTGCACAAGAAAAATCAGATCAAGAAGGAAGAAAAAAACAGAAAATAAATTGCAAGCAAACAACAACAAAAAGAGTGAGAATGCTATGTTGTGTTCCACACTCAGTTCCCCCAGTCCTTTCTCTGGGTGTAGATCCTTCTTCATCACTGAACAAGTGGCACTGGTTTGAATCATCTCATTGTTGAAGAGAGCCACGTCCATCAGAATTGACTGTTTTATAGACTTAGTGTTGCCATGTACAATGATCTTCTGGTTCTGCTCATTTCACTTAGCATCAGTTGATGTAAGTCTCTCCAGGCCTCTTTGAAATCATCCTACTGGTCATTTCTTACAGAACAATAATATTCATAGACCATAACTTATTCAGCCATTCTCCAATTGATGGGTATCCACTCAAATTCTATTTTCTGCCTGTAGAGTTAACTCAGTGGAATTGATGAGATGATGGTTCTCTAGTTCATACATAATCAGTATGCTGTAATGATGTAATTACAATAAGGTATATAAGGGCTAAGAAGGACTAGAAGATAGACATTCTATCTTTCACCAGCCTAGTGGTGGCTATCCTGCCTCCTGAACTCCTGCACAAAGATCAAGGCTGGTCCTCTAAAAAGCCCCCGAATACTACATTATGGTGTTCCACTTTGGGCACCAAAATGTAATGTTCGGGGTAGCTTTCTGTCATAGTCAAACCCAGTCTCAGTCTCACCCAGTTCTCATCCAGCAGTCTGACAGTCTCAACTTGTCTCCCTCTGAGTCTGACTTTGTCCCCAATTTAAATACCCTATTACAATTATATCATTACAGTATACTGAGTATGTGCGAACTAGAGAACCATTATATCACCATGCTAAGTACTAAATATATGTATACAAGAGAACCATTATCTCATCGATTTCACTGAGTTAGCACCTTGTTTCAAATATACTTCTCCAGAGTTCCAGCTCTCTACACTTGCCACTACAAAAAGGGCTGCCACAAACATTTTTCGCACATATGATTCCCTTTCCCTCCTTTAAGATCTCTTTGGGATATAATCCCAGTAGTAACAGTGCTGGATCAAAAGTATGGGCACAGTTTGATAACTTTTTGAGCATAGTTCCAAAATTGCTCTCCACAATGGTTGGATTCATTCACAACAGTGTCCTAGTTTTCCCACATCCCCTCCAACATTTGTCATTATTTTTTCCTGTCATCTTAGCCAATCTGACAGGTGTGTAGTGGTATCTTAGAGTTGTCTTAATTTGCATTTCTCTGATCAGTACTGATTTGGAGCATTTTTTCATGTGGCTACAAATAGTTTAAATTTTTTCATCTGAAAATTGTCTGTTCGTTTACTTTGACCATTTATCAATTGGAGAATGGCTTGAACTATTATAAATTTGAATCAGTTCTCTATATATCTTAGAAATGAGGTCTTTATCAAAACTTTTGAATGTAAAAATGTTTTCCCAGTTTATTGCTTAAGAAGAGTTTTATTGTGAGAAATGCTAAATAATTCAGTTCTTTATAATAAAGAGAAAAAACAGAAATGGGCTAAATAGTGGTAATAGTTTAGCTTGATTTAAAACTGAAGATACTAAGCAGCGAATTAGGTTGCTAGTAGATTATGTGTCTACAGTTTTTGAAGACACAATATACAAGAACTAGGATGATTGAGACTTTCACAAGCTTTGAATTATTAACTTGACCTCTTTAAGATTCTTTCCAGATGATTTATTAGCAAATAGAAAATAGGAAATAGGAAAAAAAAATAGAAACTAGGGGAAAAATAGATTAACAAAATAAGAAAGCGAGATTTTAAGATAAATCCTGAGGACCTTTTTACAATTTGCCGTACACTGGTATAAATAAACTATTTTGCAGGAAGGAAAAAAAAATAAGAAATCAGAATAAAAACACCTTAATACAAAAAGGGGACACAATTTTTTTTTTTTAAATGAGCCCTCTCTGAGTTATGTTCATTATGTAAAATATGGCCATCTACATGGATTTGACCTGTAGGAATTTCTTTTCTCTGGCATCCTGCTTTCTCTTCCCTCCCTGTTGTAGACCTCTTCTTGAAGTATACTTTGTTTATTAATTTGGAACTTGTATATAAGTTTTCATCTGCTCTTCACATCTTTGAGACTTGATAGGCTGTAGGAAATGGCCTTAGACACAGCAGAGCAATTGTTGTAGTTTCTCAGGAGCAAGATGACTGTAGGAGAAATGACCTCCCCAGAACTATTTGAATTGGATTTTAAGGGTCTTTTATGTTTATTAATAAGGTGACAGTAACCAGTAGAAATTTCAATTTAATTAAATGATTTTGACTAATTTTAATTATACTTTTCAATTTCAGAAAGTTAGTGGCGATGTTAGAACTTCTTTGCCTCTTGACACCTTCCAGATTCCAGTTTCTACTCAGGAGGCCAAAGAAGTTCAGGTAATCAAGGGCGTTGATCATCAACAGGTTCCTCCTAAAGAATTTGTCCCTACACCATCATTATCATTTTTAGCAAATATGATTGTTGAAACTCAAGATCAAAGAAAAGAAGAAGAGTCTTCCAGAAGTAGTAGAAGTTCCTCAGAGAAAAGTGCCAGAATGAGTGAATATACCTCAAAATACTCTTCAAAGAAACAGTCCGAAAGCAATTCTCATTCCTTCTCTGAGAGCACAATAAGTCAGAAAAGCAAAGGACATAGGGAACATAACCCTTTGGCTCATGAAAAATTAAAATATCCAACTTCGAAAAAATACAGTCTATCTAGGAAAGAAATGGGAGATGTGACAGTGATTTCCAAGACAGAGAAAAGTAAACACAGAACATCAGAACATTCTAAGAGTGAATCAATAGCATCTGATCTTGAAATTCCAGAAAGTATCCATTCTCTATCAAGTTCATGACTCAGATCTAGATGTTTGAAATTATGTCTTGCCTTAAAAATTTCAATAAACTTGGAAGCATGGACCTGGAAATCATTTGAGAAACTTTACTATATAATGATGAAATGTGTGGTGTGTGTATTCTCAGAGTATAAAAGTTTGAATAGCGCTTATTACAGATACTCATTATCTTTAAGGGATCTTGGATTTCCTCAGTTTTCATTAATCTTTTACATACATATATATATATATATATCCTACTTACATGTAAAAAAGTGTTTTTAAAATTTTGAATTCCAAAATATTTTCCCCTACCCTTCCCTGAGAAGGCAAGCAATTTGATATAGGTTATACCTTTGCACTCATGCAAAACATTTCCATTATTAATCATGTTATAAAAGAAAACACAGACTCCCCCCACGTACCACCTCCCTCCAAAAAAATAAAGTTTAAAAAAATATGCTTTGATTCAGATTCAGACTCCATCAGTTCTTTGTCTGAAAACGGAAAGCATTTTTCATCATGAGTCTTTCAGAAATTATCTTATATCAATTGTATTCTGAGTAGTTAAGTCATTGACATATGATCATCATATGGTGGTGTTATTACTACCTACAGTGCTTTCCTGGTTTTGTTCACTTCACTTAACATCAGTTTATGTAAGTTTCCAGGTTTTTCTGAAAGCATACCATTCATCATTTCTTACAGAAAAATGGTATTTCATCACAGTCATATATTACAACTTGGTTACCCATTTCCCAGTTGTTAAACATCCCCTCAATTTCCATCTCTTTTTTTTCTACTTATTTATTTTATTTTTTTATGAAACTTTTATTTTCAAAACATATGCGTAGATTTCAACATTTGCCTTTGCAAAACCTTCTTTTCCAAAATTTATTTCTCCTTTCCTTCAAGTTCTTTCTTTGCCACCATATGGGCAGTTAAGTGATGGAAAGGATAGTGCTGGCCCTTGAGTTAGGAAGACCCTAGTTGACCCTAAGCAAGTCATTTAACCCTGTTTGCCTCAGTTTCTTTATCTGTAAAATGAACTGGAGAAGGAAATGACAAACCACTCCAGTATCTTTGCCAAGAAAACTTCAGACGGGGTCACGAAAGAGTTGGATGTGACTAAAACAACACAAGACAATATCTTTTTTTTGGATTTCTGGGGTAGTGCTTTTTCTGGATCAAAGGGTATAGACAGATTTGTCTCAATTTTCCCACATCCCCTCCAACAGTGGTCATTTTCCTTTACTGTTGTATTAGTATGATAGGTGTGAGGTGTTTTAATTTGCATTTTTCTAATAGTGATTTGAAGCACTTTTTTAATATGGCTATAGATAGTCTTGATTTCTTTGTCTGGAAACTGTTCATGCTCTTTGATCATTTACCTATTGGGGAATGACTTATATTCTTATAAATTTGACTCAGTTTTCTATATATTTGAGTAAAAAGCTTTTATCAGAGAAACTTGTTATAAACATTTTCCCCAGGTTTCAGGTTTCCTTTTATTTTGGGCTGCATTGGTTTTGTTTGTGCAAAACCTCTTTAATTGAATGTAATTTTCTCTTTTCTCCTGTTTATTCTTTTCTCACTCTTATTTCATCCTCCTCAAAAGAGTTTTGCTTCTGACCACCAGTTCCCTCAAACCTCTCTCTTTTATCATTCCCCCCTCCCCCTCCACTTTACCACATTATCTTATTACTCTTATTACTTCCCTTGAGGGTAAGATAGATTTTTATACCCAATTGATGGTATATCCTATTCCCTCTGAGCCAATTGAGAAAATCTGAAGTATTGCCTGCTATTCCTCCCTCCCCCATTCCCCTTTTCCTCCCTATTTTCATGTACCTCGTAAAAGCTCTTTTACCTCTTTTAATATGAGATAATTTACACCATTCTGCCTCCCTTTTTTCAGAATATGCCTTAACTTTACTTTTTTTTTGGATAACATCCCATCATAGTCAATTGACACCCATGTCCTCTTATTCCCAACTGCCATTAATAATGTTAAAATTCAAAGTACTTTCTTCCTCTTTAGGGATGTAAGCAGTTTAATCTTATTGAATCGCTGATTTCTCTTTCCCGTTTACTCTTTTTTGTTTCTTTTGAATCTTGTATTTGAAAGTAAAAGTTTTCATTTAGCTCTGATCTATTCACCAGGAATAATTTTTACAAATTTACAGTATTTTATGTTCTTATTCTAGGATGCCAAGGCAGGTTTCTCTTGATAATTTCTTGAAACATGTCAAGACTTTTAGTTATTGATTTTTGGTAGCCCAATGATTCTAAGTTATCTCTCCTGAATTTCTTTTTCAGATCAGTTTTTGCAAAGAAATATTTCACATTTTTTCTATTTTTTTCATCCTTTTGATTTTGTTTTATTGTATCTTGATATTTTGGGGAGTCATTAGCTTTCATTTGTCCAGTTCTAATTTTTAAGCAATTATTTTCTTCACTGAACTTTTGTACTTCTGTTTCTTTTGGCCAATTTTGCTTTTTGGGTTTGTTTCAAATGGATTTTTACACCACTTTTACCATTTGATCTATTTTGGTTTTTTAAGATGTTATTTTCAGTAATTTTTTGTGGGTATGCCTATTTTCCTAAGTTGTTGGCTTTTTTGTCATGATTTTATTACATCACTCTACATTATTTTCCCTCTTTTTCATTTATTTGATTTTTAAAGTCTTTTCTGATTTCTTCTAGGACTTGTGAACAATTCACATATTTCTTTGAGGCTTTGCAGGTAGCTGCTTTGATTGTGTTGTCTTTTTCTGAATTTGTTTTTTGAACTTCCCTGCCACCATACTAACTTTCAATTGTCAGGTTCTCTTTTTGTTGTTTGTTCCTACCTATTTATTAACTTTTAACTTTTGTGTAATAGGTGTTATTTCAAGCTTCAGGTTTTTCATGCTTTTGTTTTCAGAGCTAGTTCTGGAGGTTTGTAAGTTTTTAGTTCTTCCATGAACTAAGGAGAGGTGTAGTCACTGCTCTCTTGGCCTCTGCTCTAGTTTGTAAGAGACCACAAGCACTCTCTTTTGCCCTAGAACTGTGACCAGGTCCCCTGTTTCTGCCAATGCTCCTCATCCTAGGGCTGCAATCCTGAACTATGTATAGGGACAACAAGAGTCCTGCTCCCAATGCCAGCAAAGGTTCCCTGTAATTTACTTCTGAGCAGTTATCCTGCCTCCTTACTATCTGTGAGCTGAGATTTCTGGAATTGTCATTGATATCAAGGCAGTTGCCTCCCAAGGCGTGCTGCTGGATTGGTTTGGCACAGTCTGCACTGGCAAGATCTGTGCTGGACTGCACTGCATTCACCCCCAATTTTGTTTATAAAACAATTGAAACTATTAATAAGCTTCAAGTATATTTAATTCCTTTATGCAATTAGATCACCAAACTATACATTGGATTTGGTGCTTTTTGTTTTTTAGTCTTAGAAAATGCTAAATTGGCATTTACATTTAATTGTTAAAACAGGGTAGAGAGCTCATTCCTATGAATATATTCCATATAAAGAATGTTGTTAGTAGTCAGAACTATTAAAAAAAGGGATAAGGCCTGAGCCTGTGACTTAATATAGGGAAATCTCAGATGAAATTACTTCCTGTGCTGGCACCTTCTCTGAAATATATTGTCTTTTGCTTAGAATAAGAGGAGTTTTAATAAACTTGTTTATGGTCATATACTAATTTTCCTAGTCTTAATTTTTTTGATGTTGGCTCTTTTTTTCATAATACCATGCTACCTGAGAACTAGTGGAACTCAAATGAAAGAGCTAAAAATAGAAGTAGGTCAGTTTGGCCTTGTAATGTGAAGTGCAGAGAGCTTTATCTTGTAGGTAAATCAGATATCACTGAAGGATTTTAAATAGTGACATTTTAGGAAGATTATTTTTGGAGCACCATGTAGAATGGACAAATTGAGACCAGAAATAAGATTTAGGAAATTATAGAAAGTATAGGAAATAGTACCAACTCCTTGTAGTACCAGTGTACTATGTTCTACTTCATTGGATCTTCCACAACAAAGGTGCAAAACTTGCTGCTGAATCAATTTAAAATGTAACTAGAAAATGTTAAACAGAATAAATAAAAATACTGTACAACATAATGTTAATTGGTATTTTTCTAAATCAACATTCGGCCAGTAGTTATTTTTGTCTTTTCTGAATTTGACAAGGTTTTATTTGTACATATTAGGCCTTCAGTAAATGTTTTTGTTTTGGTTTGTTTTTTAATTTGTATTTAGGAAAGCCTCAAGATGTTTCCTTTGATATCTTAAACCTGGTTGACTTAAGAGATTGGTAGAAGGGAAATTAGTTTGGGAGAGTTGGTAAAGGGGGGAGTTTGTCCATTTTAAATATGTTGAATAGTTTGAGAAATGCCATCTATATCCTGATTTGTTTCTTTATAGCTACTCTGAAATTCTAAATTAAGCATTCATTATGCAAGAGTGTCTAAGTGTCTACATCTATTTTTTTTACTCTTTTTAATTGCTTTTTGTTTATATTTCATGCATTTTTTTTATATTTAGTGAAATTTTGTAAGCCACTTCAAGATGCCTTTGGTAATTGGTAGGGAACAAGTAAAAGGAAATGTATAGTGGAAGTGAGGGATGTGTAATGGAAGTTAAGATGAGAAATCAGAGTTTATAGAAGTAAAATTTGGAAATTATCTTCATGGAGAGTACATGAATATTTTCAAGGAAAATATTAGAGAAGAACAAAATAGGACACTTGAACCTTTAAAGGTGCAACTCTCTTTCCCAAATGTAATCCTACTTGCGTTCCTCCTGTGCCTCCATTTTGGCCTGAGATAATTGTCTATTTGCAGCATCTTTCCAGTATGATATAATGTATAGGACATTCTCTTTGACACTGGGTGAAGAACTTAGGTGAGCATATTTCCTCCCTGCTTTATTTCTTTTTTGATATTCATGCTCAGAGGATCATCCAGCAGTGTTATAAGCAGCTATAAGTAAATTTTGTGATTATGAAAATGTGAATGTTTATAGAACTTTGTGAAAGGATATTTGTTTGGTTTGTCGAGGTTGAGTATTTATTGAGTTAGTTTGAAAGTTCTTATCAAGTTCTTTCAAATTTCTCTACTACAACTTTTGTAACAGATACTGTCCATAAATTACAGTTTTTAATCATGGCCTACTTAATAATCATCATGTGCACAGTAAGGCAAGATGACCAGATATCCCATGATATATTATTTCATTAGTGTTATATAGCAGGTTATTACTTCAATAACTGCTTGTCAGAAAAGACTCTCAACAAATTTCAAGAATTGAATGAGAAAGTGAACCTTTGCTTTCCAGTTTAATTGGGCTTTTTTCTTAGTTAGGATTATTAATCCTAAATTATTAAATTAAATTATTAACTCACTTTCTGAAATACACAATTACTAATGGTTATACTTTTCTGGAAGAGTCTTAATAGAAATACATTAGTAGATGAGGTGATATTAAGACATCATTTGGCTAAAGGTTAAATAAATTAAAATCATAAAGGCACTCAACTTTTCCTAACCTTTTTCCACCTAAGACACATATACGGTATTCTTGATTTCTTACATAATGTATTGCATAATGTACTGAAGAGGTTGGAAACATCACTCTTACTCTGTATTCTTATGCCAATTTGTTAATTTTATCATGAAGTTCAACATATAATTTTATCATTAGTGCCATGCTTGAAATCTTTACAAGATGGTAAAGTCTGTCAGAAATTTTGTCCCAATAAATACAGATTTTGAGTATTCCAGGTTACCTCTACATTATGACAAGGTTACCATAGAAGGATTTTTGTGAAGAAAAGATCTTCTTAAATTATAATATTTCCTAATTAACAACTATATAGTCAGTTCAGGGTTGGGAATATTGAAAATGAAGTACATATTAGTGAGCCGTATGTTAAAATACCACATGGTAGCAAATAATTTCCTTGAAAAATAATTAGGTTAAAAAAAAATAATTAGGTTTTATTGCTTTGTATATTCTTGCCTTAGGTTTAAGTTTCTATGAATATCTTCCTACCTAAATATTTAAAGAAAGCATAATTTTATCACTTCTATTTATTATGTTGTCTCTAACAGTCACTTCACTGGGCCTTAGTGTCCTCATCTATAAAAAAAAAAACCAAGTTGAACAAGCTCATTTCTAAAGTAGCAGTTCCTTCAGGCTTGCCGTCCTGTGTAAATCCTATTTAAGTCTTTCTGTATGTTCTTTGTTAACTTATGGTTCTTTGTTATGGGCCAAAACTCTGAAACAAGAATTCTTACAAGGTGTTAAGTCAGTGGAATTGATGAGACATTGGTTATCCAGTTTAGCATGGTGCTTAATAGTTCTCTAGTATGATTGATTAAATCTTACAACAAATAACGGTTTCCTAGTGATATAATGATTGGTTTATACTCAGTGTAAAGCATATAAGCTGGGACTCAGATTCAGAGCCAGATTCATCTCACAGCACTGTGGCTGGCCTGGCCTCCTACACTTCCCCCACTGAGACCAAGGCCTGTCAGGGCCAAAGACAGACTCAGAAAGGCCAGACACAGACCTGGAAGAGACCCAGAGACAGATTCCTTCCATCTTCAGTCAGGCTCTTGGTGGCTCTCCTGGGGGACAGGGAGGCTTGAAGACAGAGCCAGAGAAGACAAGAGGACTGGAAGCAGGGGCTCAAGCTCTCAGAGTCACGGAGAGCCAGATTCATTCACTCTATCTCACACCACCGGGGTGACAGGCCTGGCCTCCTGCACTTCCCTCACTAAGACCAAGGCCAGTCTGAAAGGCTCTCCAGAAAGCTGGTCTGGGCCCCAGGCAAGGAAACTAGATTGTGAAGGAGATAATAAAGGATTGGGACTTTAATACCTGGCTATTCTCGTGGTGATTAACCTGCCGAAAGGAAGGCTGCTCCAAGACCTCCAGAAAAGCAACAAGAACATTACAGTTCTTTGTTTTCTTTCAACATCTCAGTAGAGTATATGAATTTTTCATCAATTATCCCTTGTTCTTGCCACACTGCTAGTTCCATCTTTTTTGATCCATGCTCTATATGGGGAGAATGGGGTTGGAAGAATAATTTGTGAATAATTAGTTATCTACACATCATAATTAGGTACAAACAGAGGTTTGTGCATGGGAGGTAATCTGAGAGAGGAAAGCACTAGCAATTGTGGTTGGGGGAAGAAAAAAGGAAAGGCTTCCAACTGAAGTCTTGGAAGTAGATGGAGGTGAAGGGATTGATATGCCAGGGATGGGGATAGTCAGTGCAAAGAGAATATCCCATTGAGAAAGTGAGCAGTTAATTTGTAGCTAGATGTAGAGTCCTTGGAAGGGGGTATAGAGAAAAACAATTAAGAAGGGGCCAGGGAATGAGCATCAGGTCACAGATGTGTTGGTTATTGGTCTTGGCAGTGAAAGGAGCCACTAGAGCTCATGGTGAGATGGGAAGCGAGTAGACCAATGTGTTGTAAAAATCACCTAGGCAGCAGCAGATAATGAAGTGGAGTGAAAAGAGGAGGTGAGGAGGCCAGTTAGAAAGCTAATGCAGTAGCCCAGAAAAATGGCCTGAGCCAGAGTTGTGGCTGTGTGGATAAAGAGAGGGATATCTACCTATCTTTGTGTATAATACACATTTCATATATATGTGTGTGTGTATACACGTATATACATCTCATGTACATATATGTGTATGTATACATATGTATTTGATGCAAAGGTACAAATGACAGTATTTGGCAATGAAAAGTTAACAGTGACGCATAGCAGTGACTCGGATGACTGGGAGTTTGGCACTAACCTTAGAAGTAATAGTGAGGAAACATGTTATCAAACTAGGAGTCGGGGATCGCCTACAAACATTCCCTGTAGAGCTTAGACATGCACCAGGCTATAAGAAACATCACTTGTCCTGGGACTCCAGAATCCTGCAAGATTCTGATGGAGGCAAAATGGTAGAAAAAAAGTAGAGTTCAGGACATGGAGGGTGGGAAAGGGGTTATTAGGCCAAGAATCATTGACTACCAGCTACACTGAAAGGAAAAGAAATACTCTAGACAAAGAGCACTCCAGCTCAGTATCCTAGCAGAGAACAAACCAGTACTAAGAACCTCAGTAAATCTTACACGAGATTTGGAAATTACCATTATAAAGCAATACAGTGTTCCAAAAGGCAAAAAATAAGGACTGATAATTAAACTATTAAGTATAATCCTCCATGGGGGGAGGAGGAAGGAATGGAGCTTTAATAGAATGGGAAATTTCCAAATATTCTTGACAAAAAGACTGAACATTTTGTAATGGAATGCAGGCAATAAGAGAAACAGATTTGCTTAATTGGAAAGGAAATTTGGGAGTGGATTTTTACATATTAATAGAGGAATTTCTAATAAGAAATGTCTTCTTAGAACCCTAATATCTTTTTTTTTTTAATTTTATTATAGCTTTTTATATATAAAACATGTGCGTGGGTAAATTTTCAACATTGACCCTTGCAAAAACCTCTGTTTCAACTTTTTCCCTCCTTTCCTCCACTCCCTCCCCTAGATGGCAGGTAGTGCCATATATGTAAAATATGTTAAAGTATATGTTAAATACAATATGTGTATATCTATTTATACAGTTTTTTTTGTTGCATAAGAAAGAACGGATTTAGAAAGAAGATAAAGATAACCTAAGAAGAAAAAACAAAAATTCAAGCAAACAATAACCAAAAGAGTAGAAATGTTATGTTGTGGTCCATACTAATTTCCCAGTGTTCTTTCTCTAGGGGTACTTGGTTTTGTTCATTACAGATCAGTTGGAACTGATTTGGATCCTCTCATTGTTGAAGAGAGCCACGTCCATCAGAATTGATCATTATATATATAATATTGTTGTTAAAGTGTATAATGATCTCCTGCTGCTCATTTAACTTAGCATTGGTTCATGTATGTTTCTCTAAGCCTCTCCATATTCATCCTGCTGTAGATTTCTTGTAGAACAATAATATTCCATAACATTCATATACCACAGTTTATTTAGCCATTCTCCAATTGGTGGGCATCCATTCATTTTCCAATTTCTAGCCACTACAAAAAGGGCTGCCACAAACATTTTTGCACATGTGGGCCCCTTTCCCTCTTTAAGATCTCTTTGCGATATAAGCCCAGTAGTAACACTTCTGGATCAAAGGGTATGCACAGTTTGATAACTTTTTGAGTATAGTTTCAAATTGCTCTCCAAAATGAGAACCCTAATATCTTTAAAGGTCATAGAGACTGGTTAAAAAAAATGACTGAAGACTAAGAGACAACAAAAATAGGAGACAAAGGGGATTATACTGGGAAAGAAAGAAGAAGGGAAATCAATATCATATAACAGGTCCATAAAAGGAAGAGTATTTAATCACAGAAGAACAGGTAAGGGGAACTAGGATCCCATGAACTTCTCTTTTATCTGAAGAAAAATAAAGGTTGAACACAATTACGTACATCCACGTAGTCTCAGTACAGAAATACATTAAACTCAAAAGAAAAATGGGATAGGAACAAAAAAGGAGAGAGAGGATTCTATGAGAAATTACAAAACGGGTAAGGAAAAGTAAATCAAAATAAATGCAAATGTTGGAGAAGGAACATAAAGAAGGTATTGAAAGGAAATGAATAAAATCTTGAGAACAATGGTTGGTCAAAGAAGAGAAAAGCTGAAAGGAGAAGGAACAAGTTATTTTATAAATAGATCACAAATATTAGGCAAATTTCTATTTATCATCTTTTTATTTGTGAAGTGAGAAGCAGGAACAAAGAAGAAAAACTATACCAGGACAGTATGGAAAGGAATAAACAGTATACAATCATGCTTGTAAATGGGACATATTCACCCACAAAATGGAAGAATATACCAGATGAATTAGACAACAGAATCCAACTATATACTATTTACAGGAAACTGATTTGAAACACAAAAGATTTGCATAGAGTTGATATAAAAGTCTAGAGAAAAATCTGATACTTCAGCTAATCTTTAAAAAGCAGGTGTAATACTGATTTTAATTAAGTCTATAGTAAATATAAATATTATAAAAAGATAAGAATAGAAATTGTGCTTAAAGGCACCATAAAAAGGAATGAATATAAATTCTTAAAATATACATGTTTAATAACATAGTGTCTTAATATTTAAAAGTTAAATTAGAAAGGAAAATTGATAAAACTATATTAGAGGGGCATCTTCATGTACCTTTTTCAGACCTAATCAAAACAAGCCAAAAGTTAAGAAAGAAATTAAACAACTAAATCAAACTTTGTGGGGAACGGGAGGAAGATGATAGATGCCTGATAAATACTGGACAAGAATGTAGTCAGCTGTGCAAGACACTTTTACAAAAATTTATAATGTATTAGAATATAAAGTTTCTCAAAAATGTAGAAAAGCAGAAATACTAAATACACATATTACTCATAACAGTGCTATAAATAATAACACAATCCTCCAGTCTCTCATGTTTACAAAGAATCATTGCATTCCTCACTATCTCTCATCCTTCCCCTCCTCATATCAGTCTTTTTCTGAGGCCTGTCAATGTTTCCTTTGCAATATCGCTCAAATAGACCCTCTTCTCTCCCCTGACATTCAGGTATAGGCTCTTACCACCTCATTCCTGAACTATTCTAATAGCTTGCTGGTGGGTCTGCCTTCAACTCATCTTCCATTCAAGTACTAAGGTGGGAAAGTGTATGTCTGATCCTATTTGATCATGATCAGATCTGATTATGACCTCCTACTCAATAAACTCCAGTGACTCACTATTGTTTCCAGAAACAAATACAAAAATCCTCTGCTTGCCATTCAAAGCCTTTCATCATTTAGCCCTTCCTCTCTTTCTGGTCTTATTCCTTATTCCTTGTCACATATTGGCTGTTCCACAAACAAGATCCTCCATCTCTTGGGTCTTCACATTTCCTTTTGCTGTAACCCAAACTTGGAGTGCTCTGTCTCTGCTTATTGACTTCTCTGGTCCCAATTAAAATCCCATCTTTTATAGAGTGCCTTCTCAAATCCTTAATTCTATTGTTCTTCTCAATTATACACACATACACAAAAATATACATACATATCCTTTGTGTGTATGCATATATACATATGTGTATATGTATCTGTGTGTATATAGATATATAGATATATATATAATATGTATACACCCACACATATACATACACACATTTGCATGTTGTCTCCCACATTCGATTGTAAACTCTACTAGGGCAGAGACTTCCTTTTATCTCTTGTTTTCTTGTTTTGTCGTCAGAGCTGAGCACCGTGCCTGGCACATACTTGGCACTTAAGAAATGTTAATTGATTGAATATAGATCTTTTAAAAAAGCATTAAAAAATTATTGGGTACCAAATATAATAACTGTAGGTCAAAGAAAAAATTGTTGAGACAATAGAAAGTGAACAATTTCAGAAGAAACCAGAAAAACTTCCATGGACTGATACAGAGCAAAGTGAGAAGCAGAAGTTCAACTGATACAGTGATAACATTGCAAAGAAAAATAGCTATAAAATAATTTGTAATTGTGACCAATGAAATGATAAAATCACCAGTCAAGAAGACTGATGAAATACACCATTCATTTCCAGCAAGAAAGATAAAATACAAAGAGAGTTATACATTTTCAGAAATGGCTAATGTTATTTGTTTTGATATATTGTGTATGTTTATGTAAAGGTTTTATTTTTTGATGGTAAGACAGGTTTTAAATGTATGTAAACATAAAGAAAAGATTATTTTAAAACTAATGATAGAGAAGTTGGGAGGTGTGGAGAGGTATTTTGGGGAAAGAGAAGTTTTGGTTTGGATTTGTTGGGTTTGAGATGTTTTGGGGATGTTTAATTTGAGAGTATTGGGGGTCAAAAAACAATTAGTAGTGGTTGACTGGAGCTTAGTAGAGAGAAGTTGGGCATATAGATGTGGAAATCATTTGCATGGATACAACTAAATCTATGGGAACTGATAAGGTCATTAAGTAAAATTATATAGAATGAAAGAAGAATAAGGTTCAGGATAAACCCTTGCAAGATAGTCAAGAATAGTGGGCATGATATAGATGGAGACAGAGAAGGAGTAATTGGATAGATAGAAGAACCTGAAAAGATCAGTGACACACACACACACACACACACACACACACAAACAGAAAAGAGAGTATTCATGTAGATGGTCTACAAGGCCAATTGCTATAGAAGGGTTAAGCAGGATGAAAAATGGAAAAAGGCTGTAAGATTTGACAATTAAAAGTAAAATTTGATAACCTGGAGACAAATCTCAGTTAAATGATGTAGATGTAAGCCATATTACAGAATATCTTTTAAAAAAAATAAAGGAATTGGAGAAAGCAAATGTAAGGAGAGACATAGGTCAATAGGTATTAGGGATGAGAGAATAAGAAAATTTGTTTTTTGGTTGTTTTTTTTTTTTGGATGATGGAGACATGGATATGTTTGTGAGTACTGGAGAAGGAGCCAGTCAATAGAAAGAAAATAGGAGAGTGGAAATGATAGAGGCAATTTGCTAGAGTAAATAGGATCAAGGATAAATGTGGAGGGGGCAAAGTCCAGGGACCTTGGCAAGGGAAAATGCCACCTTTTTATCAGAGATAAGAATGAAGAAAATATTTGAATACTGTAAGATGAGGAGGAATGGATCTGGAGGAGTAGAATTAGTTTCAATTTTTTCATTAAAATTTAGGGCAAATCTAGCAGAAGGGGTGGGAGGAAGAAGAGGAATTGGAACACAAGATTTTACAAGGGTCAGTGGTGAAAAATTATCCTTGCATATGTTTTGAAAATAAAAACTTCAATAAAAAAAAGAAATTCAGGGCAAGGTCATCAGCTTGGACAGTGGGAGGATGGTGTTCTTTGGGAAGATTGAAGAGTTAGTTTGGAATAGCTGCTGTGAAAAATGGGATGTGTATCAATTAGGAGGAAGAGAATGTTTGTCTAGCTACAGTAAAGTGTCAGTTGAGATTAGATAACATTTGTGGTGGATCACAGTCGGCAGGATTTCATGATTTCCTACAGATCTGTTCAGCAGCATGTGAACAGGAAAGACAAAGGCAAGTAGTGAAAGTAATTTAGGAATGGAATTCTGAAAAACATTATTAGCCATAGAAGAAGGTGGTTGAGATAGGGAAGGGAGGAGAGTGTATAAAGCTAGTGCAGAGATGAGGAGTGGAAGGATTCCTATATAAACATAGATTCACATCTCCTCTGCAATTTAGAGTGTTAGAGAGTCATTTGAAGCATTGAGGCATTCGTTGAAGGCCAAATAGTCAATATGTAGCTGAGGCAGGCCTTGAATCTTGGTTTTCTTGGTATATGGACTGAGAATAGAATAAAAATGGTTAATAGAGAATTACAATCCACAATAAGTGAAGGGATAGTAAGAAAGTAGTTTAACTGCTTTCTGAATACAAATAACCAAGGTTAGATAGCCCATATTCTAGGAAATAAAAAGAATTTCAGCAATGTTTATTGAGGTTCCATTGGTGTTCTCAATAATGATCTTTTTTTGGCCTCTGTCATATTTGACACTGTCTACCTCCTTTCTTCCTGGAAATGTCCTCCTCTCTGAGTTTTTATGTCATTTATTTCTTTTGGTTTTCCTACCTATCTGACCTTAGGTTGATGATCATCAATTCCATATTGACATTTCAAATATAAATAAAACTATAAGACAAAAAAAGTTGCAAGTAATGGATGGACAGTTTACAGAGTTTCCAATAGGTGAAATCTGGGCAGCTCATTTAATCCCATTTCCCTCTGTCTCCCTTATCTATAAAAAATGAGGTGGAGAAGGAAATGGCAAAACTACTCCAGTATCTGCCAAGAAAATCTCAAATGGGGTTACATAGAGTCAGATACTATTGAAATGACTGAATAACAACAACAAAATAGGAGAACAAAATAGCTACTGGTGGGTCTAGTTTCATTATGCTCCTAAGGGCAAGAAAAGACATCACTGCATGACATTTAAGATCATCTCTTATCTCAAAATGCTTAGGTTGGCTATAGACAAAGGAACCAGCATGAAAATGATTGCAGCTTCTATTTCAGAAGATGAAAAATGAAAGAAAATCTACAAAAAAACTTGAAAAAATCCTCCAGACTAAGTCAACATTAACACATGGATAATGTCAATTGTATGTTGAGAAATATTAAAACATTCAGAAGAGAAACAAGTGCATAGGGATGATAATTTTTATAAATATGTCATAAACATATATATATATATATATATATATATATATATATATATATATATATACACAGACATGGACACACATATACCTATATATTCACACCTATGCACAGACTCATTCAGACATACACACATCTATACACACCTACAAAAAGCAAAATGTATATATATCTACATATTCTCTCACATATACACATATGTATGTGTGCATATGTACACACATATATGTATGCATATGCATCCACCCACATGCAAACATGCAGCCAAAACAATAACAGTATGGCTGACATATAATGTAGATTTCTTCTCTTACTTGAATCTTTTAGTTTGACTTATCTTTTCTTTCTGATCCCTGCTAACTTTTCTGCTCTAAATCTACTCCTTAACTTGACTCGTTATATTACTTAACCTATCCCCATCCATAAATCCCTCTCTTGTCTTCCTCCCCCACCCTTTGCTTCCCCATCCACCTATCCTTCCCTCCTTATATTTTATAGATTTTGGTTAGTGCTGTACCCTTGGTGTAGTGTTGCCTATTTAACTCCAATGTGAATAGGTTTTCAGAACTACTAGCCCTTCTCCCCCTTCTAATGCCTCTGTGTCTATTTTGCCTCTGCACCTCATTTAAATAACATAATTACTATTTTTACCTTTTTCTAGAAGATTTTGCTTTTCTTAGAATCTACTCATATCTGCCCTAATCTTTCTTTTGAGTTATCCAATTGCTACTGTCAATCTTAAACATATGGTATACATTTCCATGTAAAAAACATAAACAATTTATCCATGTTAAGTTCCTTGAAATTAATCATTGATATGGGCTCTTATATGTAAAATAAATTTTCTATTCTTTTATAACATTTATTTTTATTCAAAGTGATAAAAAAATACCAAAATTAGTGTAGTATTTCCTCTTTTTTTAGGGTAACCTCTAACCTCAACTCCAAATTTGTAGCTTGGGAGAATGGAAAGTATATTGGCTGTGGAATTTGCATCTCTGGAATTCGTATCTTACCTTTATTCTGAATACTTGTGTGACCTTATATAAGACATATGAAAGCCTACTTTCTCCCTACCAAAACCATTCATGAGGATGTCCTCCATCCACATATAGGTTACTTTGAAAAGGTATTTGTGAAGATAAGAGGGTAGATATATGTCAGCACTCTAATGTCTTCTTAGAAATCTTTTAAATAATATAGTTAAAAATATAATATTTTACTATTTCATATAACAATATATTTTATTTAATATTTAATAATATAATTTTGATTAAATTTTAATTAATCTAATAAAATAATTTCATAATATAATATAGGTAATATTTAGTAAAACAATTTTAATACAGTTATTGATATTCTTTTAGTCACCCTTTTTTGGTATTAATAGGATATGAGATTTTTCCTGTATCCTTGGAATCTTCCTCTTCTTCAGGTATTTTCTATTAGTTCCTCAACATCCTCATAATTATATCACATCAATTGTGCCTTTCCTTTGTATTGGTGCAATCAGGCTGCTTTCCCCATCTTTATATTCTCTATAGTATCATTTCTCCTTCTCTATAACTACTTCTGGGACTATAATTTTGAGGGCCAAATGTGATGGTTCCATTGTTATTGACAGAGAAAACAATTTCTCCTCTCCCAGCCAATTTTCACTGTTAAATGCCCTTGGGATTACTTTGCTTAGTTGGATATCTTGGAGAGCTTTCTTGAAACCATTTCTCTCTGCTTTATGAGGCAATGTTCTCATAATTACCCATCCTCCTCCTCACAAACTAGTTTCTATCATAATTCAGCATTGCCTTTGGCAGACATCTCTCTCCATTTGGCAAGTAAATCATCTATTGCTGACTAAGGTGCTTTCTAGCCTTTTTTGGAATCCTTATTGTAGCAATTAATTTACATTGGTTCAAATTATGCATTAAATTATTATAATCAGTCTCAATGTAATTTATGTTGATCATTTCCCACTTGATGATCAGTTTTCTAAATAGTTGAGGACTGAATTTTCAATTATGTCTTGTCTCTTTTTCTGATAATTCTTTTTGCTTTTTACCAGTTTTTGATCTTATATCTGATAAGTTCATGGTCTGATGACTATGTGACTCAGGAGTAACTCCTACTTCGATAACAAATTTTTTTCCATTAAATATCATGTATTTTGTGTTTACCGTGTCCCTCACCTATCAATTCTTTTCTTGAAGAGGTGTTCATGAGGCTTGAAGTTTCTGCATAATCTTTAAATCTTCCTTTGTCTTTTTTCATTATCTCATCACAAACCATGATTTACACACACACACACACACACACGCACACACACACCGCCTCATCTTCATCTTACCCCACATTATATATGTTGACTTGGTTTGGAAGGTTTCATTAAGTCCTCATGGAATTTTCTACCTCTTTTATTCTCAGCAATAAACTCTTTTCATGGTAGACTTTTTGCAAATAATTATTATAAATACTGTAACATCATGAAATAATTAATCTTGTTGCCTTTGAGTATATGATAAAACCCACTCAGCCAATTCTTTATTTGGTTCTCCACTAAGTATCTATACACCATCTTTCCATATAGGATTTAGTTACACAGTCTTTATTCTAGTTTTATTTTTAATAAGGAGGTCACAACTGATATAATTTAACTTCTCCAGCAAAATACTAATAACCAAATTGAAGTTTACTGACAGTTCAAAACACATGTGATTCCTATTCTCCCTGATCCCTTTCCTGACACTCTTCTACCATACCTGTAGACACATAAGGATGTTGCATAAGACTCCAGGGATATTTGTTGTGTTGTGTAGTGATGTTATATTTCATGATTTGGCATAGCTAAAATATTCATCACAATTTGGAAGAGCTACAATCCATTTCTGGGATAATGCTCAAAGTACTGGCAAAAAACCTGATAGAGCACCTGCTTTGCTGGTAGAGTCTTTAGAGGGGAAAAAAAAAGCCAAAAAACCCCAAACAAAACAGGGAAAGCATGATGATGCATCAGAATAAGATTTTGTAGGGAATATCAATTAAGATAGGTTTAATATTGTATTTTTCCCACGATGCCATGATCTCTGAAATATTTTTTACATGATTACTTACTATTGATGTATTTAGTCTGCCTTTTTATCCTCAACCTTAACTGTCAAGACATGAAAGTTAATTTAGAGTATTTTAGTAGTTGGGATAGACAAAACATGAAGTTTTATTTTTGTAGACTTTTTTTTTCTAACATACAGTTCAATCAAGCAACTCTTCTCCATGTTACCCTTAAAATAACTAGAAGATTAGTAAAACTTTGAAAAGCTAGGGAAAACCAGCAAAGTATGGATGAAAAGTGTCCACAACATACTGTACTAGACCTTGAAAGACAAGCAGCTAAATAGACCTTTGATTTCACGAATCAAAGAAAATCACTGAGATTTTGTAAAAATCAAAATCAAAACAAATAAATAACCCTCCCCCATACACATACACAATTCTTTATTTTCTGTCAATTAAATGTTGTTATTGTTTGTCCTTTGTTCCTGAAAAGGATCTTGACATCAAGGAAGTGATGCTGTGACATGCAAGTGAACTGGATTTAACTAAGAAAGGGCTGTGCAAGGTCACCTGCTTCACTTTCCTCTCCATAGCCATTTGCATCCAGTGACCAAATAGAGATCAAAATGACCAGAGATGGTCTTGGATGCAGTGGCAGACCTAACATCAAGCATCAGTCAAATATAATTGAGGGTGGAATGTTTGTATTTAGTTGAGCCATTCAAACAATAGCTTCATTCATTTTTGTTTTCTTACTAATACACCTAAATTAAAAAAAATAAACTTAATTGATCCTTTTTGTTTTTTATATCACAATCATCTCTGGATATATTCCCTACTTCTCCCCAACCCCCATCAGACACACTCATACCCATACCTACACTCAAACCCACCCACACCCATACATACTCCATTTCAACAAAAACCAGTCAAATAAAACCAACTGACAGTGTTATTCCAAGTTTATCAGTGCATACTCTACCCATAATTTCCCATCTTTGTACTGTGCATGTCATTCTCTTTGTTCTTCACTCTATATCAATTAGTTTCTCTGAATTCCTTATATTTATTGTTTTTTACAGTATAAAAATATTTCATGTCTATATATCACTTTTATTTCAATCATTTATTAACCAATGAAAAAGCATCTTTTTCCAAGGATTTTTTTTATTTAAAATTTTTTATTTTCCCCAGTTACATGTAAAATAATTTTTTTACATTTGTTTTCAAAATTTTGAGTTCCAAATTCTCTCATGTGAAGTTGTGCATAACATTTCTAGAAAAGTCACATTGCAAAAGAAAACAGATTTCCCGGCCTCCCTGAAAAAAAAAAAAACCAAACCAAACCAAACAACAATAACAAAAAAACAACCCTGAAGAAAAAAAAGAGAGTTGAGAAAAATTGGGTTTTCTGATAGCATCTTGCTCATAATTTCTTAGAGAATAATAATATTCCTTCATAATCCCATATCACAATGCATTCAACATTCAACAATGTATTCACAATGTATTGTTGATGGACATCCCCTCAATTTCCAAATTTTTTGTCCTGAGAAAGAAGCTCCTATAAAAAATTTTATACATGTAGGCATACATACATACATATATTATCAAATAGGAAATCGATTTTTTTTAGTAAATTTGACTCAGTTCCCTATAATTTGAGAAATGAGACCTTTATCAAAGAAATTTACTTCAAGATTATTTTCATAATTACTATTGCTAACTGTCTCCCCTCACTCCCATTTATTCTTTTTTTTCTTTTCTTTCACCTGATCCTCCTCAAAAATGCTACTCCCTCCTCTAAATTTCTCTACTCTTCTATCATCTTCCCCCCTTCTCTTATCCCCTTCCCCTCCTGTTTTTTTCAGGATAAAATAAATTTCTATACCCATATTGAGTGTATGTTATTTCCTATGTGCGCCAATTCTGATGAGAGTAAGTTTTACTTGCTCCCCTTCCCTTATCTTCTTCCCCTCCATTGTAAAAGCTTTTTCTTGCCTCTTTTATGACAAGTAATTTAAACCATTCCACCTCTTTCTTTCCCTTTCTCCCAATACATTCCTCTCTTTCCCCTTGATTTTATTGTATTTTTAATATATTATTCCTTCATACTGAGTTCACACTGTGCTCTCTGTCTATATATACTTCTAATTGCCATAATAAAGAAGAAATCCTTATGAGTTACAAATATTACCTTCCCATATAGGAATATAAACAAATAAACCTTGTTAAGTCCCTTATGATTTCCCTTTCTTGATTACCTTTTTATTCCTCTCCTGAGTCCTATATTTGAAAATTAAATATTCTATTCAGCTCTGGTTTTTTGAATGCTTCATGGTGCTCTATTTCATTGATTATTAACCTTTTCCCCTAAAGGATTATATTCAGTTTTGGTGGTGATTCTTGTTATAATCTTAGCTCCATTGCCCTCTGGAATATCATATTCCACACCTTTTGGTTCTTTAATATAGAAGCTGCTAATTTTTTGTGTTATCCTGACTGTATCTCCATTATACTTGAATTGGTTTTTTCCTAGATGCTAGTAATATTTTCTCTTTGACTATATATATATATATTTTCCCCATATATATGGAATCTTGGGATTTCTTTCAGATGATCAATGGATTCTTTCAATTTTTATTTTACTCTCTGATTCTAGAATAAACAGGACAGTTTTCCTTGATAATTTCTTGAAAAATGGAGGTCCAGACTCTTTTTTTTGTTTTCAAGTAGAACAACAGTTTTTAAATTATCTCTCCTGGATCTATTCCAAGATAGTTGTTTTTCCAATAAAATATTTCATTCTCCTCCCCCTGTCCATTTTTTCATTTTTTGGATTTGTTTTATTATTTCTTGACTTCTCATAAATCTCATTAGCTTCCATTTGTCAATTTCAATTTTTAAGGAATTATTTTCCTCAGTGAACTTTTGTTCCTCCTTCCCATTTGGGGAATTTTGCTTTTTAAAGCATTCTTCTTCTCAATGGCATTTTGTATTTCCTTTTGCATCACTTTCATTTCTTTTCCCAACTTTTCCTCTACTTATCTTACTTGATTTTCAAACTCCCTTTTGAGCTCTTCCACGGCTTGAGACCAATTCTTATCTTTTCTTGGAGGTCTTAGATTTAGGAGGTTTGCTTCTGTTATCTTCTTCTGAGTGTGTATTTTTAACTCCCTTGTCACCGTAGTACTTTCTATGGTTCAATCTTTTTGTGTGTGTTTATTTCTGAAGCCTATTATTCAGCTTTTAACTCTTTGTTAAAGTAGGGCTTTGTTTTCAGGGTGGAGGGTGCACTGTCCCAAGCTTGAAGGTTTTGTGCTGTTGTTTTCAGTGATCCTTCTAGGGAACTTTATTGTGAGCCAGCACTGTTACCTCCCTGAGAATGGGCAAAGCAACAGAATTCTGCCACAGTGCCAGCAAAGAGGCCCTTGCAAATCTCGCTCTTCCCAGTTGTCTAGTCCCTTGCCTGTGACCTAAGATCTTTGGAACCATTGCTGTCACTGGTCTTGCCAGGGTTACTGCTCCTACCACAATGTTGCTGTAGATGCTGTTGATTCAGTGACAGCAAAAGCCTGATCCTGGGCTGGGGCTCCCCCCGCACCCTAGTACACCAAAACTTTTTTGCTGAGTTGTCCTTGGCCCTATTTCTGAGCAGTCTGGAGATCATTACCCACTTCTTGGGTTCCTGGGCCCCATTTGTGCTGGTGAGGGATGTACTGAGATTGTGCTCCAGTCACCCTGATGCTACAGGATCCTCCTGTTGATCTTCCAAGCTGCCTTTGACCAGAAAATTGTTGCACTCCATCTATTTTGTGGGTTCTGATGCTCTAAAATTTATTTAGAGTCATTATTTAAAACTATTTAGAAGCATTTGGGGGAAAAGCCAGGTGAATCTTCACTTTACCATCTTGGTCCTGCCTCTCCAGGTTTTTGTTTTATTTTTAACCACAAAAGTACTGCCAGAAATATTTTGGGATACATGCCTAGTAAATAGTAGGATAATTGAGAGAAAATGTATGAACATGTTTCTGACTTTTGTTTCCTGAAGTGGGAAGTTACTAACAGCCTCAGTAACTCAAATCTGGCATGAGTGGAAAGGGAGGACAGAGTGAGTACTTTGTTATTGATTCAGTTAAATATACAAAATACAGTGACATATATTATGTTTGATGTGTGCTTTAAGCAATGTATTAGTTCAGTTTCCTCCATTCACTTCAAGATTATAATAAATCCTATAGAGAAATGGATGCTCTATTAATGAAAGTCATGTCAGATTTTGGCAACAAAAATGTAATAATTTTAAAGTTGAAACTATCACATTGACACTATATCTCATTCAATAAGGAGAGTTAAAAAAAAAAAAACACACCATAAAACCACATACAAGTACCTAGCACTTTGATATGTGATGAATATTAATAATCATTGGTAATCAGAGAATATTAATTAACATCAATTAGTGATGCAGTGAGGAGAATGCTAGCCTAGGACTCAAGAATACCTGGTCCCTTACTAGCTGTTTGACCCCAAGCAAATTGCTTATCTCAGTTTCCTCATCTGTAAAGTGGAGATAAGAGCATCCATTTCCCAGAGATATCCTAAGGATCAAGTGAGATTTGTGAAGTGCTGTATAAGCTTAATATAAATGCTAGCTATTATTATTATCATAATTAGAATCTTTTTTTTTTTAAGAATTGTTTGGAATTCTCCTTGGTTGGCTTCTGTTCATTCTGAACATAGTAAATGGTTGTCTGGGCTGTAATATGTAAGAGACAGCACAGCAGCACATCATCCCTGAACCCCTCTGGCTGGTTTGGAATTGATGTAAGATCCTTGGGCATAGGAAGAGACCTAGATGCAGAAGCTTAGGACCGTTCTAATAATTGCTAGCATTTAAACTTTAATAGCTTCACACCACACTAAGACTTTTGGTAAAGTTTTAAGGTTTATAAAGTGTTTTCTATATTTCATTTGGTCCTCACAGCAACTCTGTGAGGTGGGTGCTGTTATTATTACTATTTTATAGTTGATGAAACTAGGCCAAACAAAGGATAATTCATTTGCCAAGGGTCACACAGCTAGTTAAGTGTCTCATCAGGATTTGTATTCATTTCTTCATGACTCCAAGTCCAGCTCTCTATCTACCATACTACCTAGCTGCCCCCCATTGTTAATTGAGGCTAATAGTTCATAACTGACATCTGGCCCTATGCCCTGCCTAAACCATTCTTTATTGCTTTTATTTTTAAAAAATAATTTATTTAATATTTTATTTTATTTATTTTTATTATTTATTTAATTTTAATTTATTTAATTTTTAATTTAATATTTCCTCCAGTTACATTGAAATAATTATTTTTACATTTGTTTTTAAAACTTTTTGTGTTTCAGATTCTCTTCCTTATCATTACCTCCAGCCCCCTTTAAGAAATCACACTAGATGGTGCAGTGGATAGAGCAATGAGGACCTTCGTTCAAATCTGACCTCAGACACTTAACACTTCTTAGTTGTATGGCTCTGGACAAATCATTTAACCCCAGCTGCCTCACATACACAAAAAGAAACCATATTTGAAGTTATGCAAAACATTTCCATAAAAGTCATGCTGTGAAAGAAAATATAGATCTCCCACTATAATTAAAAAAAAAACAAAAACAAAAATAAAGTTAAAGAGAGAAGGGGGAAGAGAGAAAAAGAGAGAGAGCTTCAATCTGTATTCAGAAAGTCAATTTCTTCTCTAGGCATGGAGAGGATTTTTCATCATAAATCCTTCAAAGTAGTTGTGGATTATTTTTCTGCTGAGAATAGCAAAGTCATTTGCAGCTGATCATCCCAGAACATTCCTATTCCTTTGTACATGGTACATTTGCTTGAGTTCACAGAGGACTTTCCAGGTTGTTTTTTTTTTTCTGAGAGCATCTTGCTTAGCATTACCCATAGAACAATAATATTCCATGACAATCACATACCACAATTTATTCAACCATTCCCCAATTGATGGCATCCCCTCAAGTTCCAAATTTTTGTCCTGAGAAGAAAGTTGCTACAAATATTTTTTCACATATAAGTGAAAAATATATCTTTTGGTATTCCTGCTTAGTATTGGCATTGTTAGGTCAAAGGATATGCATACATTTATAGTTCTTTGGGCATAGAATATATCTTTGGATCATTTATCAATGGGATCATGGCTCTTATTTTTTATAAATTTGACTCAGTTCCCTCCATATTAGAGAAATAAAGCCTTATCAAAAAATTTTCTTGTAAATTCTTTTTAGAATTACTATTGCTAACCACATTTCTCTATTCTTTCTCTCCTTTCACCCTGCTTTTCCTCAAAAGTGTTTTGCTACTGACTCTCTCCCCCATGAAGCCCTCTCTTTTATCATCCTCCCCTCTCCTTGTATCCCATTTCCTTCCTATTTTTCTACATGATAAGATAGATTTTTATACATATATGGAGTGTGTATGTTATTTGTTCTTTGAGATAATTCTGATGAGAGTAAGGTTCACTCATTCACCCTCCCTTCTTCCTTTTCTCCTGCATTGAAAAAACTTTTTTTTTTGCCTCTTTTTTTATGGCTGACAATTTATACCAAATCTACTTCTTCCTTTCCCTTCCTCTCAGTACATTCCCCTCTCATCCCTTAATCTCATAATTTCTTAGATATTATCCCTTCATTTGTAACTTACACCTGTGCTCTCTGTCTATACATAGTCCTTCAAACTGTCATAATAATGAGAAAATTCTAATGAGTTACAAGTATCATCCTCCCATGTAGGAATATAAACAGATAAAACTTAAGTCCCTTATGATATTACTTTCCTGATTACCTTTTTATACTTCTTTTATAAATACTATATATATATATATACATATGCATACATATATATATACATATGTATATATATGTATATATGTAAAATTTCCATTCATCTTTGGTCTTTTCATCATTTCATCATTTGAAAATCCTCTATTTTATTGATTATTTATCTTTTTCCCCTATACTCAGTTTTGCTGGGTAGGTGATTCTTGGTTTTAATCCTAGCTCTATTGCTCTCTGGAATTATTATGTTCCAAGACCTCTAGTCCTTTAATACAGAAGTGGCTAAATTTTTGTTATCCTGACTGTGGCTTCACTATACCTGAATTGTGCTTTCTTCTTGACCTTAGAGTTCTGAAATTTGGCTATAATATTCCTATGAGTTTTCATTTTGAAATCTCTTTCAGGAGGAGATCAGAGGATTCTTTCAATTTCGATTTTACCCTCTGATTCTAGAGTATCAAGACGGTTTTCTTGATAGTTTCTTGAAAGATGATGTCCAAGACTCTCTTTTTGATCATGACTTTCAGGTAGACCAATAATTTTAAAATTATCTCTCCTGGATCTGTTTTCCAGGTCACTTGCTTTTCCAATGAGATCTTTCGTATTTTTTTTCTATTTTTTATTTCATTTTTTTTTTTTTTTTTTTTTGCTTTGTTGTAGCTTGACTTCTCATAAAGTCATTAGCTTCCATTTGCTCAGTTCTAATTTTTAAGGTATTATTTTCCTTGGTGAGTTTTTGAACCTCCTTTCCCAATTGGCCATTTTTTTTTCTTTTAAGTCATTCTTCTCTTTAGTTTTTTGTGTTTCCTTTTGCACCCTTTTCAATTCTTTTCCTAATTTTTCCTCTATCTCTTTTGATTTTCAAAAGTCCTTTTGAGCTCTTCCATAGCCTGAGACCAATTCTTCTTTTTCTTGATTTTTTTTATTGTCTTCTGAGTCTGTGTTTTGATCCTCCTCCTTGTCACCATAATAACTTTCATTGGTCAAAAACATTTTTTTTTTATTTTATGCTCATTTTCCCAGTCTATTACTTTGGCTTTTAACTCTTTGTTCTGTTTCCAGGGTGGAGGGTGCATTGTCCCAAGCTTCAGGGATTTTATGCAGCTGTTTTCAGAGATCCTGCTAGGGATCTGACCACAAGCACTCTCTTCTGCCCTGGAATTGTTAGGAGTGTCCCCATCTCACAGTAATTGTAAGATTTAATGTGGTAAAGCAACAGAGTCCTGTTTTGCTGGCACTGGGACCAGGGCTGCACTGGCTTGGGCTGTGCTGGGATTACATGATGGACTCCCACAGACCTTTTCTGCTGACCTTCCAGGTCCTCTGGCATCTCTGGGATGAAAGATCTGTAAACCACCAGAACTGCTCCTGATTCAGAAGACCCTAGACCCATTCCTGCCTTCCTTAGGGCTAGGGCTGGGCCTGGGGCCGGGCTGGGCCTGGGTCTAGGGCCTGGGCAGAGCTGGCACAGCTTGTACCAGGACTGCTCACTGGACTTCCACCGTGGTGTCCATAGACCTTTTCTGCTGACTTTCTAAGTTCCTTTGCCTGGAGAATTGGTCATAATTTGGAGCAGTTTGGGGGAGAGATTGCTTTTAAACTTAAGTAAAGAATTCAAGATCAATTAAAAGAGTTACTGGGTGTGTGGAGGGAGCAAGAGCTCAAGAAAGAGAAGTATCCTTTCTCCTCTTCCCATTCCCAAGCTTGCCACCTCCTGTACTTTTAACCATGAAGCTCATTCAATCTTAGTCTATTATATGAAGATTTTGAGTGTAATTTTTTCCAGTTTTTAAAAAAACTAATGCAGTAGCTCCAGGCAACCAGGGATAATATATTATATCTTATTAACACAAAGAGTCTATAAACACCTTAAATAATAGATTTGGATGAGAAATGGAAGGGAGAGCCTCCCAAAAGATCTACCTGCTTCCCGTATCACAACCATACATTTAGATCCTATGCTGTAGTATGTTGGTCTCCTCTATTTTCTGTGGAAACAATTCCAAAATAAATGTTTTAGAGGGAGTGAAACTTCAGCCATGGGAGTTCTCCATTAGGAAATTCCTCCTTTCAATACACTCCAGCAGCTAGCTATTGCATAAGGCAGAGCCTTAGAGTTGCCTGGGGCCCTTATGAGGGTGTGACTTGCCAAGTTAATTTAGCCAATTATGTGTCATAGGCAGGGCTTGAAATCAGGGAATCCTGACTCTGTGGACAATTCTAAATGCTACACATTCTGCCTTTCTGTTGTATACATTTACTTTTTTCTTCCTGGTCATTTATAAAAATGAGTGAGACTTCTAACATGATGCTAATACTGGTGAAACAGAGTAAATGTTAATAATTGCTAAGTGTGAGGAAGTAGTGGATCTGACCAATTTGGAGATGGAACAGATAGAAAAACAAAGTTGTGTAAAAGCCACCGGAGAAAGTGTGAGACAGGCGGTCCCCTATCAAAGGTGTTTATGATAGAGAGCCAATATCAAGAATCATGGTGGCTGACATTTATACAAAGTTTCAGGGCCTGCAAAGTGCTTTCCATGCATTATTTCATGTGATACTCACAACAGTTAAGTCCACTTGAAAGACAAGGAAGCTTGATTTGTTCAGGTCATACAGCTAGATGTGTGGAAGAAGCAGAATTTGAATGCATCATTCCCTGATTCTACAATTCTATCCTTTAGCCCAAGAATAGGAAAATAAGAGGGTTTATGGGTCTGTCATCTGAAATGTCAAATGGAGATTCACTTTTTCTCTTCTGCTAATATTCATTCAAAGGAGCATGCTGTAGCCAGTGAGTTAAAAAAATTACTTATTTTATGAAGGGAGTGGCAGTCTTGTAAAAAGGTTAGGGCAAAGTAAGACATGTATTTTCCTGCATTTTCCTCTCCTCAAATATTTAATATACTGCATTAAATTTCATCTTGTAGAATTTTGTACTTTTGGGGCAGCTAGGTGATGCAGTGGATAGAGCACCAGCCCTGAAGTCAGTAGGACCTGAGTTCAAATTTGATCTCAGACACTTAATACTTAGTTGTTTGACCCTGGGCAAGTCACTTAACCCCAATTGCCTTAGCAAAACAAGAAAACAAAAAAAAAAATTGTACTTTGTTTTTTTCTATTTCTTTGTAGCATGGATTCCTTTGAAAATATTGCAGTCATTTGCTTTAAATCACTAGAGCTGGGTAGCATGCCTCTGATAAAAAATTTTTTCTGGGTTATTTACTTAGGAGGGATTTCTTTCGAGATTAATCATGAATGAGCATGGGTTTAGGTAAATCATAACTTGGTCTTGACTTTCCCTTCTATAAAATGGAAAGAATAATATTATCATACTATCCAGCATAGCATATTAGAAAGAACATTGACTCTCTAGAATAAGGAAGCCTGTACTCTTGTCTGCATTCTAATCCCACTAAGTATTTATTAATTGCCTTCTAAAAACAAGACATTATTTTAGATAGTTACAAAACCAAAGTGAGAAACATTTCCAATGTTTTCAGGACTTACATTCTACTGGGGAATATATTGTACAAATCTGATTATTTGAGAAAGGAGAAAATATTAGTAACTTGACCATCCCAGAAGAAGTTTTCTCATTTCTTTGGGCCTTGGTTTCTTTATCATTAAATTGGGGGAGATAGGAGGATTTGACTAGATTATAGACTAGATTATACCTAAGTCTCCCTCCAGTTCCATATTTCTTTTTTTTTTAAATTAAACTTTTTATTGACAGAACATATGTAAGGGTAATTTTTTACAACATTATCCCTTGCACTCACTTCTGTTCCGACTTTTCCCTTTCCTCCCTCCACCCCTTCCCCTAGATGGCAAGCAGTCTTATACAGGTTAAATATGTTATAATATATTCTAGTATATATATATATATATATATATATATATATATATATATCTAATATCCTAGATACAATATATGTGTGCAGAACCATACAAGAAGAATTGGATTTAGAAGGTAAAAATAACCTGCGAAGAAAAACAAAAATGCAAGTAGTCCACATTCATTTCCCAGTGTTCCTTCTCTGGGTGTCAGCTCCATATTTCTTAAAGGTAGTTAGTAAAGGTAGTTAAAGTTAAAAGGTAGTTAAAGAGTAGTTAAAGATATATCCTGGTATTGTATACAAGAATATAAATATGGTATACAGGACCATGTTTAGAGTCAAGATTTGAATCCTGCCTTGTGTGAACATGGGCAACTCCCAGAAAGCTGTGTAAAACTATAAATTACAATTCCCTGCAATGATAAAGTCTCAGGGGAAAAAAGAGTAAAAACTAAAAAATGAAGTACTGAACCAGTACAATTTTAAGGAACATTGATGTTGAAAAACAGTATTATCATCTATTGTATTCTTCTTAAGCTCTTAACATAATTTTTTCCTCTATCTGTGATAATGGAATATTGGAGAGAAAATTGGAGTGACTTGTCACTTGATATTATCAATTGTCTGGTTATTGTTATGCATGCAATTTATTTGTTATTTTAATATACTTTTATCTTTTTAAATCTTTTTATTATCTTTTAAAAATATTTTTCCTATTTCAAGTAAATTTTCTTTAACATTTAACAAAAATTGAGTTTCATATTTTCTCTTTATCTTTTCTCCCCCACACCCTATCTCATTGAGAAGTCAAGCAATTTGATGTAGGTTATACATGGCTAGTCAGGCAAAAGAAATTTCCATATTTGTCATATTGTGAAAGAAAACAGGCAAAACAAGGGGAAAAAAAGAGTATGCTTTGATCTGCATTAAAACTCCATCAGTTTTTTCTCTGAAGGATGAAGAGCATTTTTAATTACAATTTCTTCAGAATTGTTTTGGATCACTGTATTAATGATAATATCTAAGTTATACTTTTGAGGAGGAAAAGAGTAAAAGGTAAGAGAAAGAGGGGAATAAACAAATAAAAATAGTATGGAGAGAAATACAGTTTATCATAACTATAAACATAAATAGAATGAACTCATTCATAAAATGGAAGCAGATAGCAAGATGGATTAAAAAAACAGAATTCTATAATTGCTATTTATAAGAAACATATTTGAATCAGAAATACACACTTAAGGTAAGGGGCTGGAGCAGAATCTGTTATGTTTCAGCATGGGTACCAATCATGATCTCACTCAAAGCAAAAGCAAAAATAGACCTAATTTTAAAAAATAAAGAAGGAAACTATATCTTGCTGAAAAGTACACTAGACAATGAAGTCATATCAATGCTAAACATATATGCACCAAATGGTATAGGATTTAAATTTTTGAAGTTGAAGGAGTTATAGGAGGAAATAGAGAATAAAACTATACGAGTAGGCAACTTTAATTTTCCCTATCAGAACTAGATAAATCTAACCAAAAAATAAAAGAGAAAATTAAGGAGGTGAACAAAATTCTGCAAAACCTAGATATAATAGATCTCTGGAGAAAATTGAACAGGAAAAAAAAGTAATATACTTTTTTCTCAGCAGTACATAGAACCTACACAAAAACTGTTCATTTATTACAACATAAAACCTCACAACTAAATGCGAAAAGCAGAAATAGTAAACATATCCCTTTAAGACCATAATGAAATAAAAGTTACATTCAATAATGGACAATGGAAAAAAGATTAAAAATTAATTAGAAATTAACAAATGGATCAAAAAACAAATAAAAGAAAAAAATAATTTCACTAAAGAAAATGACAATAATCAGACAACATACCAAAATTTATGGGATGCAGTCAAAGTAATACTCAGGGGAAAATTTATACCTATAATCGCTTACATCAGTAAATTGAAGGAAAATTTGATCAATGAACTGGGCATGCTACAATAATAATAGCAACAATAAAAACTAGGGGAAAAAAGGTTATAAATCCTCAATTAAATACCAAATTGGAAATCCTGAAAAATCAAAAGAAATATTAATAAAGTTGAACATAAGAATATCATTGAATTACTTAAAAAACTAGAAAGAGATGTTATAAAAAAAACTCATAAAACAGATAAACCATTGGTTAATTTGATTAAAAAAGAAAGAAGAATATCAAATAACTAGTATCAAAATTTAAAGGGGTGAATTCACCACCAATGAAGAGAAAATTAAAACAATTATTATGAGATATTTTGTTAAATTATATGCCAATAAATTTGACAATCTAAAATAAATGGATAAATAGCTACAAAAATATAAATTACCCAGATTAAAAGAAGAAATAAAATGCTTAACTCAATCTTAGAAAAAGAAATTGAACTAGTCATCAATAAATTCACTAAGAAAAAAATTCCTAGGGCCAGATGGATTCACAAGTGAATTCTACCCAAAATTTAAAGAACAATTAATCCCAAAATCCCAAAGAAAGAAAATCATACAACAATTTCTCTAATGAAGACTGATGCAAAAATTTTAAATAAAATACTAGCAAAGAGATTACAGCAATATATCATCAATATAATCCACTATGACGTAGGATATATATACCAGGAGTGCAGGACTGATTCAATATTATGAAAACCATCAGCACAATTGATCATAACAATAACAAAGCCAACAAAAATCAGATGATTACTCCAATAGATGCAGGAAAAGTCTATAATAAAATATAGTGCCTATTTCTATTAAAAATACTCAAGAAGTGGGAATAAATGGACCTTACCCTAAATTGATAAATAATAGTTATCTAAAACTATCAGCAAACATTCTCTGCAATGGATATAAGGTAGAAACCTTCCCAATATTATTGGGGTGAAATAAGGATGCCTAGACTATTATTCAGTATGGTACTAGAAATGTTAACTATAACAATTAGAGAAGAAAAAGAAATTAAAGGAATTAGAATAGGCAAAGAGGAAATAAAACTATCACTCTTTGCATTTGATATGATATTATACTTAGAAAATCTTAGAGGATCAATTAAAAAAACACTTGAAATTACTAGCAAATTTGCAGGATTCATAATAAACTCACATAAATTATCAGCATTTCTATATGTTACCAACAAAGTCCAACAGCAAGAGACAGAAAGAAAAATTCCATCAAAAGTAACTGTAGACAGTATAGAATACTTGGGAGTATATCTGCCAACATAAACCCTGAAACTATATGAACACAACTATAACACACTTTTCGCACCAAAAAAATAAAACAATTGGAACAATTGGAAAAGTGTGAATTGCTCATGGGTAGGACTAGTCAATATAATAAAAATGCCAATTCTACCTAAATTAATGTATTTATTCAATGTCATACCAATGAAACTATCAAAAATTATTTTACAGACCTAAGAAAAATAAGGACAAAGTTCATCTGGAAGAAGAAAAGTTCAAGGATATTAAGGAAATCCATTTTAAAAATACAAAAGAAGAGTATTTAGCCATATCAGATTTCAAACTGTATTATAAAGTGGTAGTTATCAAAACAATCTGGTACTGGCTAAGAAAAAGGGTGATGGATCAGTGGAATAGAGTAGGTACAAATTATACATTACAATAAATGACTATAGTAATCTAGTATATAATAAATGCAAAGCATTTGGAACAAAACCTTATTATTTGCAAAAAACTTCTGGGAAAACTGGGAAACGGTATGGCAAAAACTAGGTATTAACCAATATCTCACATCATATACCCAGGTAAGATCAAAATGGATACATGATTTACATATAAATGTTGATAATATAAGCAAATTAAAAGAGCAGAGAATAATTTATTGGTAGATTTATGGATAAGGGAAGACTTTAGTATCAAAAAAGATATAGAAAGCATTATAAAATATAAAATAGATCATTTTGATTACATAAAAAAATTTTGCTCGAAGAAAACCAATGTAACCAAAATTTTTTCCTATGCTCCCTAGTATTTTTGAATAGTATTTCTCCCCAGTTATATGTCAAGAAAATTTTTAGCATTTATTTTTTGCAAGATTTTGAGTTTCTTATTATTGTTCTGTAAGAAATGACCAGCAGGATGAATACAGAGAGGCTTGGAGAGACTTACTGATGCTGAGTGAAATGAGCAGGACCAGGAGATCATGATATACTTCAACAACGATAATGTATGAGGATGTATTCTGATGGAAGTGGACTTCTTCAACAAAGAGAAGATCTAACTCAGTTTCAATTGATCAGTGATGGACAGAAGCAGCTACACCCAAAGAAAGAACACTGGAAAATGAATGTAAACTGTTTGCATTTTTGTTTTCCTTCCCAGGTTATTTTTACCTTCTGAATCCAATTCTCCCTGTGTAACAAGAGAACTGTTTGGTTCTGCACACATACATTGTATCTAGGATATACTGTAACCTATTTAACATGTATAGGACTGCTTGTCATCTGGGGGAGAAGGGGAGGGAAGGAGGAGAAAAATCGGAACAGAAGTGAGTGCAAGGGATAATGTAAAAAATTACCCAGGGATGGGTTCTGTCAATAAAAAGTTATAATAATAAAAAAAAAAAAGATTTTGAGTTTTTTTCCTTCCCTACTTCCCTTCCTCTCTTCCAATAAGGGTATTTAGTTTGATAAAGTTTATACATGTGCTATCATGTAAAACATATTTCCATATCAGTCACAGTTTTGAAAGAAGAAACAGATTGGGGGGGGGTAGGGGGAAGACCACAAGAAAGAATCAAATAAGTGAAAAAGTATGCTTCAGTCTGCATTCAGAGTCCATTAATTCTTTACCTGGATATGAATAGCATATTTTTGGTGTCATTTGTACTTGTTTTGGATCATTATGTTGCTGAGAAGAGCCAAGTCATTTATAATTGATCATCGCATATAGTTGCTGATACCGTGTACAGTATTTTCCTGGCTCTGTTCATTTCACTTTGTATCAGATCATACAAGTCTTTCCAGGTTTTTCCGAAATCTGCCTGTTCATCATTTCTTATTGCACAATAATATTCCATTACATTCATATGCCACAGCTTGTTTAGCCACTCCCCAATTGATGGCATCCCCTTAATTTACTATATTTTGCCTTTATGAAAAGGGCTGCTGTGATGGACTTGGCTCTTTTTAGCAATGAAGTTATTCAGATCAATTCCAATATACTTGTGATGGAGGGAGCCATCTGCATCTAGAGAGAAGACTGTGGGGACTCAATGGGGATCACAACATAGTATTCTCACCTTTTTAGTTGTTGTTTGCTTGCTTTTTTTTTCTTTTTAATTTTTTTTACCCCTTTTTGATCTTATTTTTCTTTGTGCAACATTGTGAAAATATGTTTAGAAGAATCATACATATTTAACCTATATTGGATTATTTGCTATCTAGGGGAGGGTGATAGAAAGAAGGGAGGGAGAAAACATTTGGAACACAAGATTTTGCAAGGGTAAATGTCAAAAACTACCTTTGCATGTATTTTTATCAGAGAAACTTAATGTGTCCCCCCCAATTCTCCACCCCCAGTTTTCTGCTTTCCTTCTAATCTTCGCTGCATTGGCTTTTCTTATGCAATCTTTTTAATTTAGTGTAATCAAAAGTATCTATTTTACATCCTGTAGTGCTCTCTTTATTGTTTGGTAATAAATTCTTACCTTTTTCATACATCTGACAGGTAAACTATTTCAATTTCCTGAATTTGCTTATGATATTATCCTTTATATTTAAATCATGTACTCATTTTGATATATGGTATAAAATGCTGGTCTATTCTTAGTTTTTTCCAAACTTCTTTCCAGTTTTTCCAACAGTTTTTGTCAAATAGTGAGTCCTTTGTCAAATAGTGGATCAAACACTAGATTACCATGGTCATTTACTACTGAATGATGTGTATATAATCTCTATCATTGATCCATCATTCTATTTCTTAGCAAGTAGCAGATTATTTTGATGATTACCACTTTGTAATTTGGTTTGAGATTTGTTATAGCTAAGCCATTTTCCTACATTTTTTTCATTAGTTCCCTTGATATTCTTGACTTTTTGTTCTTCCAGAATAATTTTGATAATATTTTTTCTGACCTTATAAAATAATTTTTAGTAGTTTGATTGGTATAGCATTGAATAAGTAAATTAAGTTGAATTGTCATTTTTGTTTTTTTGTTATATTTGTCATTTTTGTTATATTTGCTTAGCCTATCTGAAAAATTAATATTTTCCCAATTGTTTGGCCCAACTTTATTTGTGTGAAAAGTGTCCTATAATTGTGTTAACTCCTTCATCCCATGTAGCAAATGTCCAAATTTTGTTATTTCTATCTCCAAATTTTTTACATCTGGTTGTTGCAAAGCTGGAATTCAGTTCCATTCTCACAGCCACTAATTCAGATCTTAACTTTTTTTGTCTCATGTACTCATTTGTAGTCTAGTGTAGCCTATGGACATCTTCTGAGAATAATGCTTTTAAATGCATAAAATAGAATATATAGGATTACCAAAAAAAATCCCAATTATATTGAAATAGTTATCAAATTTTTAAAAAATTTGCTGTAAATTAAGAACCCCTAAACTAGACTTGCAATGGCCTTTGCTGGGGGGAGAGGTCGCATTCAAGGTTACTGTGATTTGCTCAGGGTCATATAGGTAGTAAGTGTCATTTGAATTTGAATTCACATCTTCCTGACACCAGGGAGGGTGCTCTATACACTGCACCATTTAACTGCTTTGTAATAGCCTCTTAATTGATTTCCCTGCTTCAAATCTCTCTCTCCTTTTCAATCCATACTTCCCATAGCTGCCAAAGCAATGTTACTATAATGCATGTCTGAGCATATCACTTTCCTGCTCCAGAAATTCCAGTAGCTATAAACTCCTCATTATAACTTAAAATCCTTTTGCAATCTAGTGCCAATCCATTGCATTTTACTCATTCCGCTTAATCAGGTTTTATCAAGAATACTCCTTGGAAAGACTCATAAAGTCATTGATTTAAATATGGGAGCTAGCTTAAATAATCACCTAGTTTCACTCACCGTTTTACAGATGAGAACATTGAAGACCAGAAGAGCAGTAATTTGTCTAAGGCCACAGAGACATTGGGACACATCCTGGATTTGAACCTGTCTTTTGATTTTTAGATCCAGTTCTCTTTGACTTCCTCATGCTATCTTAAAGAAGGCCCATTCATCATTATAAAGAATTAATGTCTTCCAGGTATAGTAGCTCATGCTTGTTGTCTCTGCTACTGGGGAAGGCAGAGGCTGAAATGAATGAATGAAGCATTTATTAAGTGCTTACATGCAAAGCTGGTGCATCTTAAGGTTGGAAGTTCTCTATTGCAGTAGGTTAAGCTGATCCTGCCTCTAGTACATACAATTAAGTCTCAGGCAAAGCTGGTGCATTTTGAGCTTTTGAGTTCTCTGTTGTAATAGGTTAAACTAATCTGGCCTCTCATTTCCAAAATATATAGAGAATTAACTCTAATTTATAAAAAATCAAGCCATTCTCCAATTGAAAAATGGTCAAAGGATATGAACAGACAATTCTCAGATGAAGAAATTGAAACTATTTCTAGTCATATGAAAAGATGCTCCAAGTCATTATTAATCAGAGAAATGCAAATTAAGACAACTCTGAGATACCACTACACACCTGTCAGATTGGCTAAGATGACAGGAAAAAATAATGATGATTGTTGGAGGGGATGCGGGAAAACTGGGACATTGATGCATTGTTGGTGGAGTTGTGAACGAATCCAACCATTTTGGAGAGTAGTTTGGAACTATGCTCAAAAAGTTATCAAACTGTGCATACCCTTTGATCCAGCAGTGTTACTACTGGGATTATATCCCAAAGAGATTATAAAGAAGGGAAAGGGGACCTGTATGTGCACGAATGTTTGTGGCAGCCCTTTTTGTAGTGGCTAAAAACTGGAAACTGAATGGATGTCCATCAGTTGGAGAATGGTTGAATAAATTGTGGTATATGAATATTATGGAATATTACTGTTCTGTAAGAAATGACCAACAGGATGATTTCAGAAAGGCCTGGAGAGACTTACACGAACTGATGCTGAGTGAAATGAGCAGGACCAGGAGATCATTATATACTTCAACAACAATACTATATGATGACCAGTTCTGATGGACCAGGCCATCCTCAGCAACGAGATCAACCAAATCATTTCTAATGGAGCAGTAATGAACTGAACTAGCTATGCCCAGAAAAAGAACTCTGGGAGATGACTAAAAACCATTACATTGAATTCCCAATCCCTATATTTATGCACACCTGCATTTTTGATTTCCTTCACAAGCTAATTGTACAATATTTCAGAGTCTGATTCTTTTTGTACAGCAAAATAACGTTTTGGTCATGTATACTTATTGTGTATCTAATTTATATTTTAATATATTTAACATCTACTGGTCATCCTGCCATCTAGGGGAGGGGGTGGGGGGGTAAGAGGTGAAAAATTGGAACAAGAGGTTTGGCAATTGTTAATGCTGTAAAGTTACCCATGCATATATCCTGTAAATAAAAGGCTATTAAATAAAAAAAAAAAAGGAAATAATACTCAAACTAAAAAATAAAAAAATAAAAAAAAAATAAACTAATCTGGCCTCTTGATCTTGAATGCACTCTCCAAATGAATATGGTGAGCCCCCAAACCAGGGTCAACAGGCTCAGGGCTCTTTATCTAAGTTGAAAATGGAGCAGGTCAAAGCTCCTGTGGGATCAATGGTGGGATCAGCCCACAAATTCTTCCAGTGCGGGTTATCTGTTTACATTTGCTGGATTTGTAGGATACAATCTTCTACTCCAAAGTCCCTGTGGCAGCAATTTGTGATCTGCTTTGTACAAAGGTCTCATTGCAGAAATGTGCAGATTATTAAGCATGCCTAAAAGTACCAAGACAAACACAAATTGAGAACTCCAGCTTCTTTCAACCCCCTGAATTGGAAAAAACTGACATACCTCCCCACCCATAACAACCTTTCACAATCGTCTTTCCATTCACCCTCTCACTCAGCCACTTGGTCACTTTGGAGAATTTATTAAAAGTTAGAATTTGACTAGTTGGTAAATTAGTTTAAAAGTTAGAGAATTTGTTTAGTTAACAAGGAGATTGAATCAGATTGAGGTCTGCATTAACTAATCTTGCAATTTCAAGTCTTCCCTAATATTAACTTAAAATGCATTATAAAATCTAAATAGTTTGGCAACATATCTTTAGGAGTTCTAATTAGAAACTGAATAATAATTCAATTGGACATAATGTGGTGGCAGATTCCTGAGGCTATACTTTTCCTTAAAGGCACTGTTCTCCCTCAAATGTCTGCCCTTGGAGATAACTCACTGTAGCAAAGTTTAATAATTGTCCTTACTATTTAATTCAGCTGAATTACTCAATCATTCTCTTTTAATCTTTCCTCCGTTTTGGTTTACAACTGCATTTCTGGTGTAGCAGAATGAGTCAAAGGGAGACAGTGGAAAATGCAATAAAAGAGGAAAAAAGGTCAACTAATAGTAAGTACAGAAATTATAAAACTTATCTTGAGAGCTTCCTCATGATAGATTTGATTGCATAGCCTTTAAAGGCATATGCATAGGTTGATTCTAATAAATCTAGTGTAGCTCTTCTATTTTTGGAGAGAGGACAGGATTTGGAATCAGGAAAATCCACATTCAAATGTGTGTCAAATGTTTAAGAAGCTTACTAGCTGTTTAAGTCATTTTAGTTTTCTGGGGCCTTGATTCACTCATTTATAAAATAAGTTTAATAATATCACCTTACAGGATTGTTCCTCACAGAAGGATCAAATGAGATAATATTTGCACTATAAAGAAATTAACTACTGTTATTAAGAATAGTGAAGAAAATTAAGAATTTTTTTATTTCTTTATTAAGAAATTATAGTGTAAAGAAGATAATACTACCTAAACTAATCTATTTATTTAGTGCTATACCAATCAAACTCCCAAGAAACTATTTTACTGATCTAGAAAAAATAACAACAAAATTCATTTGGAAGAACAAAATATCAAGAATTTTAAGGGCACTTGTGATGACCACATTAGCACCTTGGATACCTTAGAATCAGCCAGAGTCAGGATAAGCAAAAGTCCTTGGTCTTTATTCTTGGTCTTTATGGATAAGATTGAATTGGATGGACGCAGAATCTCCACAACCTCTCCTCTTTGTCTCACGCCCAGAAGTGACCCTGGCTAGTCTTACTCCACCCCCTAGTCCCTCCTACAATTCTCTGTATACACCAATTATCAAGCCAGCACAGGATATTGAGAAGGGCCATTTTCCAAGTCTATGCTTATAGAGTATTGTCCAATCAGTAATTAGCTTTAAGTGCTCGGTTGTCCAACCTCAGTACATCGACTCAAGAGTTTCAGCCCTTTACAGGAACTAATGAAAAAAAGAATCAAAAGGTGACTTAGCTGTACCAGATCTAAAACAATATTATGAAGCAGCAGCCATCAAAACCATTTGGTACTGACTAAGAAATAGAGAAGTTGATCAGTGGAATAGGTTAGGTTCACAGGACAAAATAGTTAATAACTATAGCAATCTAGTGTTTGACAAACCCAAAGACTCCAGCTTTTGGGATAAGAATTCACTATTTGACGAAAACTGATGGGAAAATTGGAAATTAGTATGGCAGAAACTAGGCATCGACACACACTTAACACCTCATACCAAGATAAGATCAAAATGGATTCAGGATCTAGATATAAAGAATGATATTATAAACAAATTAGAAGAACATAGGATAGTTTACCTCTAAGACCTGTAGAGGAGAAAGGAATTTGTGACCAAAGAAGAACTAGAGATCATTATTGATTACAAAATAGATAATTTTAATTATATTAAGTTAAAAAGTTTCTGTGCAAACAAAACTAATGCAGACAAAATTAAAAGGGAAGCAACAAACTGGGAAAACATTTTTACATTCAAAGATTCTGATAAAGGCCTCATTTCTAAAATTATTGAGAATTGACTCAAATTTATAAGAAATCAAGCCATTCTCCAATTGATAAATGGTGAAAGGATATGAACAGACAATTTTCAAATGAAGAAATTGAAATTATTTTTAGTCATATGAAAAGATGCTCCAAATCATTATTGATCAGAGAAATGAAAATTAAGACAACTCTGAGATACCACTACACACCTCTCAGATTGGCTAAAATGACAGGAAAAGAAAATGACGAATGTTGGAGGAGATGTGGGAAAACTGGAACATTGATACATTGTTGGTGGAGCTGTGAACAGATCCAACTATTATGGAGAGCAATTTGCAACTATGCTCAAAAAGTTATCAAATTATGCATACTCTTTGATCCAGCAGTGTTACTACTGGACTTATAAGAGATCTTAAAGAAGAGAAAGAGATCCATATGTGCAAGAATGTTTGTGGCAGCCCTGTTTGTAGTGGCCAGAAACTGGAAATTGAATGGATGCCCATCAATTGGAGAATGGCTGAATAAATTGTGGTATATGAATGTTATGGAATATTATTGTTCTGTAAGAAATGACCAGCAGGATGATTTCAGAAAGGCCTGGAGAGACTTATATGAACTGATGCTAAGTAAAATGAGCAGAACCAGCAGATCATTATACCCAACAACAAGATAATATGATGAGCAATTCTGATGGATATAACTCTCTTCAACAATGAGATGATTCAAATCAGTTCCAATTGTTCAGCAATGAAGAGAATCAGCTATACCCAGAGAGAGAACACTGGGAAATAAGTGTGGACCACAGCATAGCATTTTCACTCTTTCTGTTATTGTTTGCTTGCATTTTTGTTTTCCTTCTCAGGTTTTTTTCTTTCTTTTTAGATCTAATTTTTCTTGTGCAGCAAGACAACTGTATACATATGTATGTATGTATGTATGTGTATATATATATATATATATATATATATATATATATATATTGGATTTAACTTATACTTTAACATATTTAACATGTATTGGACTAAGTGCCATTTAGGGAAGGGGGTGGGGAAGGAGGGGAAAATCTGGAACAGAAGTTTTGTAAGGGTCAATGTTGAAAAATTACCTATGCATATGTTTTGTCAATAAAAATCTATAATAATAATAAAAAAGAAATTATAGTGAATGCTCAAAAAATTATCAAACTGTGCATACCCTTAGATCCAGCAGTGTTTCTACTGGGCTTATATCCCAAAGAGATATTAAAGGAAGGAAAGGGACCCACATGTGCAAAAATGTTTGTGGCAGCCCTTTTTGTAGTGACAAAAAACTGGAAACTGAGTGGATGCCCATCATTTGGAGAATGGCTGAATAAATTGTGGTATATGAATATTATGGAATATTATTGTTCTATAAGAAACGTTCAGCAGGATGATTTCAGAGAGGCTTGGAGAGACATACATGAACTGATGCTGAGTGAAATGAGCAGAACCAGAAGATCTTTGTACAGGGCAACAACACGATTATATGATGATCAATTCTGATGGATGTGGCTCTCTTCAACAATAAGATGATTCAAACCAGTTCCAATAATCTTGTGATGATGAGAGCCATCTATACCCGGAGAGATTACTGCAGGAACTGAGTGTGGATTACAAAATAACATTCTCACCCTTTTTTGTGGTTGTTCATTTTTATTTTCTTATTCATTTTCTTTCCTTTTTGATCTGATGTATTTTATGCAGCAAGATAATTGTACAAACATCTTTACATATATTGGATTTAACATATTAACATGTATAACACATATTGGATTACTGCCATCTAGGGGAGAGAGTGGGGGGAAGGAGGGGAAAATTTGGAATACAAAGCTGTGCAAGGATCAATGTTGAAAAACTATCATTGCATATATTTTGAAAATAAAAAGTTGTAATGGTAATAATAATAAAGAAAAAGTCAATAATAATAATAAATATCTAAAAACATTATAGTGAAATTAGAACGAGTTTACTTTCTGGGCTTCAAAGCAAGAATTTTAGAACTACTTTTTTTTTTTTACTAATCGCAAAAGGTGCACCCTCCAGAAGACAGTGTTTCTTTTAGATTGTGCTGCCCTTCATTGATAGCTCTTCCTCTCCGCCCCCTCCCAGATTTTTCCAAGAGTTGAGGGTTGAATCGAAGCAACAGAGGCTCTATTGCTCCTTCCCCTAAATTCAAGAAGGTACCGAGTTTCTTTTATATATATATATATATAAAACGATAGCTCCAAGGTAATTAAGAGCTTAATAAAGTTAGTTATATTGTTTTAGTTATGGCTACAGATCACTGCCAAAGATCCTATATAAAGTGGGGGAGTTTCCTCATCAACATGTAAGTTTATCGGGGGCAAGGACTATGTTTTTGCCTTTCTCCTAGCATTTAGCAAAGGGAATGACGCTTAACTAGCGCTTAATAAATGCACGTTGCAAAGTGACTTATTGACCAACACAAGCTTATAACTCCCCAACTCCCAGAACACATCAACAACAACAACAACAACAACAGCAGCAACAACAGCAACAACAGCAGCAACAGCAGCAACAGCAGCAACAGCAGCAACAGCAGCAAAAACAACAATAACAACAACAGCAACAACAGCAGCAGCAACAGCAGCAACAGCAACAACAACAGCAGCAACAAAAACAACAGCGACAACAAAAACAACAACAACAGCAACAACAGCAGCAGCAACAGCAGCAACAGCAGCAACAGCAGCAGCAGCAGCAGCAACAACAGCAGCAACAACAGCAGCAGCAGCAGCAACAACAGCAGCAACAATAACAACAACAACAGCAGCAACAGCAGCAACAGCAACAGCAGCAGCAGCAGCAGCAACAGCAGCAACAACAACAACAGCAGCAGCAGCAGCAGCAGCAACAACAACAACAACAACAACAACAACAACAACAACAACAACAACAACAACAACAACAACAACAACAACACAACCAAGCATTAGTTTGCAGCAGTCTGCTTCACTCGGTTCTCTTGCACAAAGAAGCAGTCTGGGAGCTAAAGATGGGAGAAGGAGGACAGGACCGCCCCTAGCCGTTGTCAGATGGTGCAATCTCTAGCCAGCCTTGCATAGAAAAGAGATTGGAAACTTAAAAGGAGGAGCGGAGGCGATGAAAGGAGGAGCGATCACGCTGCCAGCCCGTGTCTCCTTAGCCAATGAGACGGCGAGCCGCCTCGGCCCCCACCAATCCTTGGCAGGCTGCGGGAAAAGGAGCCAATGAAAAAGCAGCGCCGCTGGGGCAGAGAGCTAAGCGCGAGGGGCGCGGACGGGCACCAGCACTAAGTGGCGACCAGGAACTCGGGGCTGAGATCCTCGGGCCGCGCGCTTTCTCTGGCTGTCCTGACTCTTGTGCTTGCGGTTCAGCACCATGGACGCCCCGAGCCAGGTGGTCAACTTCGGCCCGGGACCCGCCAAGCTGCCCCGCTCCGTAAGTAAGGACGGGGGAGGGCGGCTTTGTGGGCTCGGTTGGCATCTTCATTTGCAGGCGGGAGTCTCTTCAGCGGAGTTCCCTGCCACGTTGCCCCTTCACCCCCTGTCACTCCCACGGAGTCCTTGCTCTGAGGAACTTGAATGCCCCGGAGAACTAGGCTGGCACGGTCAGGGCCGCTGCCAATTCCCGATTGGCGCCGGGGCAGCTCGAGCGATGGTGCAGAACCGCCTCGCGGCCGCTCGCTGCTGACCCCGCTGCCAGGCTCCGTGCCCTGGCCCGGCGTGCGTGCAGCGCCTGGCGGAGCTGTCTGCGGCGCCCCCCCACCCCCATCCCCCCATCCCCCACACCCCCATCCCCCATCCCCCACACCCCCATCCCCCACACCCCCATCCCCCACACCCCCATCCCCCACACCCCCATCTCCCACACCCCCATCTCCCATCCCCCACCACCCCCATCCCCCACCTTTAGGATAGCCTTCCAGCACCGTATCCCCGCCTATGGGAATTTAGGGGGTGGGTGTCGCGGTGCTGATGGAGGATGGAGGAGAGCTGGGCGGGGGAAACACACCTTAGCGGTGGAAGGGCCCGAGAGGTGCGCCGGTGCCGCCGGGGCCACCTGTGAGCGACCCGAGTGATCTTCACTTGGAGTTCTGCTTTCTCGGGATTTCTGACCGCCCCTTTTCCTTTCTCCATCCCGGGCTAGTGACTTTTGAGCATTTATGAAGTGCCTGGCGCTGTGCAGAGTTTGCAGAGCAGCTCCGTGAGGGGAAGCCACGTGCAAACGATACTTGCTGTAATCGTCGATAATCTCAGAGGGGAGTTCCTAAAATGTGTGCGTGAATGTGTTTTAATGGAGTGCTTTTTGTTTGGAAAGTAATTTAAAGATCTGGAATCTGTTTAATCGAAGATTTCCAAAAGCAAATCCCATCCACCTTTTCTCTCTTCTCCAAAAGACTGTACCACGCGGAGAGGGACAAGTTTTCTCTTGGCGTAGAGGGAAGAAAAAATAAAGAGAGGTTAATACTTTGATTTCCTTTACCTTCTGAACCCTACTGCACGGGCTGTTAAGAAAACCGCTTTTTTCTTCAGAGAAAGGATCTGGAGACAAGCTGCTGCTTTGGCTAGATTATTGTTTTTATTTTAAAATCAGATGAGAGGAGATAGGCCTCGAAGTTTGAAAGATTAGATGATGGCAGACTGGCTGGGCAAGTCACTCTGTCTCACTGCCCTGGGCAACTTTCAGAAATCAGAGTTGCCTTAGCAGCATTAGGGAGAGTGCTTCCCTAATTAAATTGTTGAAATGGCTGGTTCTCCCCTTACCCATCCCCCCCCCAAAAAAAAAGAAAGAAAAAAAGAACAAATGGTCTCTGTTGGGCAATTTCTGGGGCCACACTAATGAGTCCCAATATTATTATCTAAGTAAATTGGAACTTGGCCAAGTGCTAAGTCTGTCGTTGGGACAAAAACTCTTAGTTAACCTCTTGGAAGTGCAGACTAGCCTTTGTTGCGTTCACCTAAAAAACAAAGTATCTTCTTATTTTCAAATACAACAGTGATCTCTTCATCACTTGGAACATGAAACCCAACTGTGCCCACCCATCCAATCCTAGGTCATTCTTCTCCAAGGCCATATTTTTTTTTTAAAGGCATTTAAAAGTAGTACACAAAAAAGTAAGGAATAATACAATTTAAAACTACATTTTAGTAAATGCTTAAGTTTGTGTGTGTATGAAAATGCATTCTTTGAAGAAAAAAGCTAATTCTTCTGCAGTGTTTTAGTATGATATTAACTCATATTCAATAGCTGATTATTGATAGTTCTTTTCATTGTTAAATCTAAGTTTGAGGCCCTGGCTATGAAGCATTCCTCCCCTTTGAGCCACAAGATTGAAAGCTATGACAAATAAGAACATAGCTTTATAGTGTTACAGTGCAAAATAGATCCTAAATTTTGAAAGACCGGAGAATTTGACACAGAGCGGTTCCTCAGAGGATGATGTCCAGCTAGTGAATGATAAACCATTCCTGTGGCTAAGATAACAGGCTTTACTTTGCTCCTTAGTTTTTACATTACCTTTAGTTACTCTGCCAGACTCATGTACTTATTAATTTTTATGTTGGAAGTTTTTGCAACATTTTTATTGAGTGGGACATGACTTAGTTCCAGGGCATTATTTGTATAACAAACTTAATATTTTACTTTGTATAATTATTACCAGAATTGTAACCTTATAAGAAAAAGGCTTAGCTGTAGAAGTCCTTAAGCTTATATGAGCATAGATTTAGAGCTATGAACACAGATTCAAAGATTTGTGATTTAAATGTGATTTCCACAGATTTTCCTTACCCTGTAAATTAGTAGATGGTTGTAGAACTTGCTTATATCTGAAAAATTCATTCTTATGTGGTTCTGGTCTGTAGCCTCAAATAGGTTTTGGGTCTATACTGGAATACTTCCCAGCCTGGTAGGACCTATCAGAATATCTGTTCTATCAGCATAGCTGTTGAAGAGTCCAGGGGTCATCCTCATCTCATGATGAAGCAAGAAAAATGCTGAATTTCAGAAATTAATAACTTCCTTCCTCATATACTTAAGGTGCTGAGTATTAGAATGGTATCTGCCTCCTTGACCTAAGTCAGAGGGATTAGAGGTTCTTCTCAGAGTTATAGGTCATTAGGGCTAGAATAGACCTTAGACATCACAATGTCCAGTCCACTTATTTTGCAGATGAGAAAACTGAGGCTTAGAGAGATAAAAGTTACAAGGGTAATCAGCAGCAAATTTGGAACTTGAACCCTCTGCTCTTCTCATCATGTTGTCCTGAGTAAATGTTTTTATTTGAAGTTATTTGGTTGAGTTCCCACAGAAAGAAGTTAAACCTGTAAGGGGAGTTCTCTGTGCTTATGTGTGGATTTTGCACTCTTTATGAAGATAAATTCTAAGTATTGCTTCTAGTCACTTTGCTGCAGCTGGTTTTGTTGTTCTTGTCTTTTTTCCCCTCTAGATCTATGATTTTACCTATATGGGAAACTCTTGGTATGGAAACTCCTTTCCCTAAGATAGATGAAATTAGAGGACCAAGTTACTTAATTCAGGGTAACTTAATAGTGACATTAAGTTACCAAATCACTTAATAGCTTGACATTGAATAGCTTGACACCATCCATTATACCATCCTGTCTCTCTACTCACTCTATTTACATCTTAAAAATATATCAGGGTTACTTTGATAATTTTTAATTGGTCTCAGATATCAAAACAAAGTAGATTTTGGAGTCAAATACTCTCTAGGATGATAGATTCAGAATTAGAAGGGACCTCAGAGTTTAGTTCCCATCTTTTTTACATATTAGGAACTTGTCCAAGACTACACAGGTTGTAAACATCTGAAATGAGATTTGAACCTATCTGCCCTTCTATTCCAATGTATCAAACATTCCAAGGATAGTGCTAGAAATGATGGTTGCTCACTTTGTATAATTGCCTCTTTATACAAATGAGTAAACTCCAGATTTCAGGGAGAGCATATAACTTAGGCAAAGTCATTCAGTAAATGCTCAAAGCTTTCCCTTGCCCCCCATGACTCTTGAATCCTAACCAGGCTCTTTCCACTATGTCATTCTTGCCTGTATCTAATCCAGCCACTTAAAAAAAAAAAACAGACACAGAAACCACATTCTAGTTGATTGGATGATTAGTTTTTCACTTTTGTTCTGGGAAAATTGTGGATTACTTTCCCATTTTAGAATGGAAAGTCTTTACCATTATATCCCAGTGAATAAAACTTGGGTTGTTTTAGGTTTTTTTTTAAACACTTTTTTTAAAAAAAAAAATAGCCTTTTATTTTCAAGATACATGCAAAGATAGTTTTCAACATTCACCCTTGCAAAACCTTGTGTTCCAAATTTTTCTTCCTCCGTTCCCCTGTACACAGCAAATAATTTTATATAGGTTAAACATGTACAACTCTAAATATGTTTATATTTCCACATTTATCATGCTGCACAAGAAAAATCAGCTCAAAAAGGAAAAAATGAGAGGAAAAAAAGCAAGTAAACAACAAAAAAGGTGAAAAGACTATGTTATAATCCACATTCAGTTCCCAAAGTTCTCTTTCTGGATACAGATGGCTCTCTCCATCACAAAACTATTGGAATTGGCCTAAATCACCTCATTGTTGAAAAGAGTCACATCCATCAGAGTTGATCACGTAATCTTGTTGTTGTATACAATGTTCTCTTGGTTCTACTCATTTCACTTAGCATCAGTTCATGTAAGTTTCCTATAGAATGATAATATTCCATAACACTCATATACCATCATTTATTCAGTTATTCCCCAACTGATGGGCATCCACTTATTTTCCTGTTCTTGCTACTACAAAAAGGGCTGCTTTTTTGTTTTTTTAAATTGTTGTTTTTACCAAGTGCTCCTATCTGCAATTCAATTCAACAAGTATCTATGAGGTTTTTTTTTTTTAAGTTTGATGTGTCAATTTGTTTAAAAAAAAAAAAGGCAACCCAACAAAACCATAATTTATAGCTAAGTGAATTCATGTCTTAAGAAAAATGTAGCATCAATCTCATCTGAGAATTAAAATGTCAACTTTAGGGTGAATTGCATAAGCAGAAATCAGAGCTAGTCTGTAGAAAAAGTGTCTCCTGCTGCCTTTGGCCACTATGCTCCCATAATAGTTTAGTGTGGTCAGCATTTCCACCACCAGCCCATGTCTTTGTTCCCTGTATCATCACATATGTTATGTGGCAAATGAACTCTGATGAACTCCAAAGTATAGGACGCAGCTACTGCATGCAAGCTATTAATGAAGATTTTTTTGCTGTATGGTGCACTTTTTTGCTCCAAGTTTACATGCCTATCAGTATTTTTGGAATGTAGTTCTATTATGCTGTTTGCCTTAAAAAAGTAATTTTCTATACAATGTATAAAATCAAATTATATTTTTTTAAAGTGTTAAGTCTCTTTCAGTTTAACTGAAATTCTTCACTTGCTTTAGGAAAGTTTTAAAGGATGATCTCCAAGATGCTTTCTGATTCTAAATCCTGTGAATCAAAGGATAGTTCACATGCTATGTTCACTTTTTGCTGGGGGTTTTTTGTCTGTTTTTCCTTTTTGTTCTGATTTTTCTTCCCTCCCAACATGATCCATAAAAAAAAAAGTGTATTAAAAAGTTTATATACATGTATAATCAGAAAAAAAATTAATTAAATTCTTAAAAAAAAGGATAGTTAGGATAAAGTGGGGACGGTTAACTTCTGGACATTGAGACAAACTTGGTTTATCCAAGAATGTCCTGAAGCCAGCTTAGGCTAGAATGAATTGTTAAATTTTCAGTATGCTCACTTACAGTCATTGTCAGTGTTCAGTTATTTTGTTGTGCCACAGTTCCCTTTTAGTGCCCTGACTCAGTTTCCCTAATTGTCCTGCCTGTTTCCCTAAATTGTTCTGCCTCAGTTTCCCTAATTGGTCCTGCCTCGATTTCCTTAATTGTTCTGCTTCAATTCCCTTAATTGCAAAACACCCTCCCCCCCCCCCCCCCCCCGGTTCATTAAGACTGATATAATTCAGGGCTACTTACTCTAAGGTTATAAATTGTCAATGTGTAAACTCAAGATAAGGGGGAGTCCAGACTTCCTGGCTCTAAGCTGGACACCTCCTTAACTCCTAGTGTGTTAGAATTTATGGCCCTACCCTCCAACCTGTCATTGTTCTTCTTGATCCCATCTTATCAGAATGTCCAGTGCCTCCCCCCATCCAGTCAGAATCAGATTGATAGTCTGTTCCCGCACTCAGTGTTCTGACTCCGCCCCTGCCTCAGTTTACCCCTGTAACTGAGCCACGTGTGTATATACTTCCTGGGAAGCACATGTTAGCTGGTGGCTGCTTTGGACATCAGAGGGGCGGTGTGAGGGGGAGGGGGGGAGATTGGCAACAATCTCACCTTTCAATAAATTATTAAAAACTATTCTCTATCTTGCCTCAGTTTCTCCAGAATTACAGTTTTTCAGTGGTGTCTGACTTTTAGTGATCCTAATTGATGGTTTCATTGCTAATATATTGAAAAGGTTTGCCATTTCCTTCTCCAGCTCATGTTACAGATGAGGAAACTGAGGCAAACAGAGTTAAGTGATTGCCCGGAGTCACACTACTACTAAGTGTGTGAGGCTAGATTTGCTTTCAGGAAGACTCATCTTGATTCCAGGCCTGGTGTACTCTCAACCACATTGAGAGATTGAGGGATTGTGATTGTTTATATCTTAAGTGAATTCATGCCTTAGGAAAAAGGTACATTAATCTCATCTGAAAATTAAAATTTTAACTTTTAGGTGAGTTGCAAAAGCAGAAATCAGCAAATGATATAGATAAGGGTTGATACATTTATTTATTCATTTTGGTGAGGCATTTGGGTTAAGTGACTTTCCCAGTCACACAGCTGGGAAGTCTTAAGTGTCTGAGGTTGGATTTGAATTCAGGTCCTCTGATTACTGTGCCATTTAGCTGCTCCTTTGGTGTATTGTTTTGTTGATTGTGCAGTCTTAAAGTTACAGGAAAAAATGTTAATTAATATTGTAGGTTAAATTTTTAAATGAACACTTTTTGAGAGCTGATTGTTAAATGCCTTTTATTTCTATATCCGTTTATTCTTTGACATAAAATACCAGTCTCAGGCATTGCCTTCCCTCTCCACCACTTACACACTATTTAGACACAATCCCTTCTGAGCTAAATGCTTCTTTATTGTTGATTTAGAGATGTATACATACAGATGCCCTTATGAAGGAATTTTCCATTTTTCCTACAGGTATTGCTAGAAGCACAGAAAGAGTTGTTAAACTACAAAGGACTTGGAATTAGTGTTCTTGGTAAGATTCCTGTATTTTGTAAGACTTTTCAGGTTTGGAAAATTATTGTTAAACTTGAATCCAATTAGGAACAATCTAATTTTTCCATAATTAAAGATGTATTACAGCTGGAATCTTTCATTTGTATGTATTTATCAAAATTTCTTCTAATTTTTTCTACTTCCCACAGAAATGAGCCATAGGTCGCCTGATTTTGCTAAAATTGTAAAAACAACAGAGAATCTGGCGCGAGAATTGCTGTAAGTTTTATTTTTAAACATCTAATTGTTATTATTTAATGAACTACACATACTTAGTGACTTTTTTTCCCTGTTCTTAACCTTGTGAGGTTTTTCCAGAGCTGTTTTTCATTTGAGAGAGTGGAGGTTGAATAATATGTTATTTATTTTCAAATAGGGGCTTATATTTTTATGAATTATATAGAATAATTAATAGTATCACTTATAAAAGTCTTTCACTGTTTCTGGTGTTTTGAAGATTTCTGATGCCATGGAGATTTTTTTGTCCTTCAGTAGATTGTTTGAAGAGAGATAATAATATGTATACATACAGTCATTGATTTTCTGGCATATTTTTAACCTGCCAAGATAAAGAGGAATGTTGTAATATTTTATGTAGTATAATGAAACCCCTGTGTTTCTCTGGTGAATACAGGGAGATTTGCTTGATATATTGATATATATGCAAGGAACACCTGATGAAATTGAGAATATAACCAAATTAATCAAATGGAAGGTAATTTTACTATGCAGGTTTTATTCTATTTAATGTGATAAAGGAGAATGGGACCTTAGAAATACCCTCTTAGCTTCTTCATTTTTACAGAGGAGGAAACAGAGGAGAAGGAGCTTAGTGTCTCACAGCTATTTAACGTCATAGAAAGTGGAGTTCATTCTCTCAAATCCCAGTTCAGTGTCCTTTTTATTACATGCATCACACATAAACACTCTATAAGTAACTCAATAATAATCCCTTGCCTGATGTTGCTTTGTATTAAATTTTACTACCTCTGCTTTGACACAGAAATATTCCTGACAACTACAAGGTGATTTTTGTGCAAGGAGGTGGATCTGGCCAGTTTAGTGCTGTACCCTTAAACTTGATTGGACTCAAAGAAGGAAGATGTGCAGATTATGTAGTGACTGGAGCTTGGTCTGCCAAGGCAGCTGAAGAGGCCAAAAAGTTTGCTACTGTTAACATTGTTCATCCCAAACTTGAGAGATATACAAGTAAGTCATTGTTGTTGAGTTCAGGGCAGAAAAGTACCCCCCAAAAAAATCTTTACTTCACATGTTGCTTCTGGCCAGTGAATCTTTCATGTTTTAGGACAACCCAGGGATTTTTAATTACTTCTCCTTGTTACCACATATATTTTCATTAAATTCTGATTGGTAAGTGAACCTTTTAAGCTTCTTAAAGCATCCCCTTATTGAAAATTATTCTGTTCTGTGAAGGGTGAGTGCAAAGTATTCTTTAAGATGGCGATTATTATTATTTAGGATGGAAATTATTTTAAAATATGAGTATTGTATAATTTGGGTATAGAATGTTTTGTAATAAAATTCTGACTACATCAACATAAATGAATCCAGTGAAGAAAAATGGAGGTTCCTTAGAACCAATATGCCTGCATAGGAAGCTCATTAATCCAGTATGTAAAATGGAAAGAAGGTAACTAGGATGATTTCAAAAGATTAGAACATTTTTATAGTAATGACAGGAATGCTAAAGTCTAAAATGAGTTGAGCAAGCCCTTTGTATATACTTGTTTATTTACATATTGTATTTTCCATTGGAATATGAACTCCTTGAGGGCAGAAGATGTTTTTTGCCTTTCTTTGTATTCCTTTTATACATTTGCCTGTTTACAAAATGATAGGTCAAGTGTATTTTGGAAGGGGTACTAGCTCAGGTTTCCTAGCCTCTGGGAAGCATAAATGCTTATTGACTAAATAACATCCCTCATGTTGTGGGAGGTAGATTGACATATTTATACTTACTTTGCTGAAGGATTTGTGAATCTCTCCTTCACCAAAAAAGAAAAAATATGAGCCAATAAAGTAAAAATGGGACCCTATTTTGAATTTTTTTCTTTTAATGTTAGAGATTCCTGATGCAAGTACCTGGAATCTCAACCCAGATGCATCTTATGTGTATTACTGTGCAAATGAGACTGTCCATGGTGTGGAGTTTGATTTTGTACCTGATGTCAAAGGAGCAGTCTTGGTCTGTGACATGTCTTCCAATTTCTTATCTAAACCAGTGGATGTTTCTAAGGTATAGTACCAAAAAAATAACATTTTGGGAAGCCCAGTGTTCTAATTATTTTTTTTTCCTCTTTTTTTTTCCTCCCTTCCTTTCTCTTTTCTTTCTTCCCTTTGTTTCTCTCTGTTTTCATTTTTTCCTTCCTTCCTCCCCTTTCTCTCCCTCCTCTAAAACTAGAAATTTACAGGCTACTCACTCCTGGTCCAATACTATTTACCATAAGAGCTTTAACTATTTCTGTTTCTGGCCTGGGCCACTTTATTCTTAAGCATCCTGTTTACTTGACTTCATGACTGAACGGGGAGAGGCCACTTTGGTTTGGTGACTAGACTGCCATACCATGGAATCAGAAGATCCAGATTAAAAACCTGCTTCAGACTCTTCCATTGCATCATCTTTTATAACTGTCTTTTTTTTTTTTAAGTTTGGTGTGATTTTTGCTGGTGCCCAGAAGAATGTGGGCTCCGCAGGGGTCACCGTGGTGATTGTGCGGGAGGACTTACTGGGATTTGCACTGAAAGAATGCCCATCTGTTTTGGACTACAAAGTGCAAGCTGGGAACAGCTCCTTATATAACACTCCTCCATGTTTCAGGTAACTGGTGACTTTGTTATTTAATAAAAGGGATTTGGGGACAATATTTTAAAGAACAAACATGGAAATACCTTTTTTGAGGAGGGAAATATTTCTGTTGGCTAATGCCTTCATAGCAACCTCAGATCCTTTTATTAATGACTGTTCCCTCAGTTCCTCTCCTCTTCCCTTTCCTGCCCCTCCTGTTCTTTATTTGCCACTGAGCAGCATTCACAATTAACTTGCAAATTATCCCAGGCCTCACTGCTGTGACTTGCATTTAAAATAACCATTTCATTCCTTCCCCTTTTGAAATTACATTAATACATCTTTATGGAATAAAACAAACATTTCCACAACAAAGTACAATGAAAAGTAAAGACTGTACATGAAACTACAAATCTACTATGCACAACTTGTTATTACTTTCAAATAGACAACAAAATTATCAGGTAAAGTTGTTTTTCCCCCTCCTTTGTTCTACTCTTCCCCCACTCCATTTAATCATTTTATTTTTATGAAGGACTTGAAAAGGACATGAACCTCCTACCCCCTTCCTTTTTTTCCCCTCTTCCTTGAGCTTCTGAAAGCTGTCAGCTCTGTGGAATAAAATTGTTGGCTTCAGATTGTGATTTTACTTTTTTAGCTAAATCTGCAGGGGATCCTTCATCTAAGTGTCAAACTAGCTGAATAAGAGCTCACACAGTGGCACTGTTCAGCAGCAGTTTTTCAACTTTTCAACTCGGTGCTCAAGGGTTTCTCCTTATGGAAATCTCCCAGCACTCAGATTTATTAACTGCCCTCTAGTCTCCAGAAGGACTGGTGAGAGTAAAAGAAAGATTTAGGTCCTTAGTGTGTGGATGGCTGGATTTATCCTTTCATTCGGAGATGCTTTCACTTACTAATAAAATGGATAAAAGCAATGTTGCCTTTCAGAGAAATGAGGAAGCAGTGAGAAGTTCCTTGGGGCAGATGTTAAAAGAATTCAGTTGTGGACATTACATAATGTCCTACTGTGTTGTAGACTCTACTTTAGTTGCTGTTGTTATGAATACAATTACTTTGTATCCCTACTCATAATGAGCTTTCATTTTAATGAAGGGAATAGCGATAATATGCAGAATAAATATAAAGGTAATAAATGCAAAAAATGGTAATTTGGGAGAGAGATCACTCAGGAAAAATTTTAGCCAGAGCATGGCCAAAACAGTGAATAGAATCTCCTTTATACTTGGCAGGAAGTAGAAGCAGTGTGGTGACCTCTTTGGGAGGATCTCCTCTACTCAGTGGGATTTTTCTTTTAAAAACAAATGATCATATAGAGTGTCAAAGGGTAGGGAGATAGAAGGAGGAAAGATTCTGCAAAATCTTTTAGCAATAGGAGTTTTCGCTTTATGGAACCAGTGACTGTTTTGTCCCAGAACTTCTCAGCATAAACCCATTTTTATAAAATAAATTCCCAATGAACCATTTCTTCCTCCCCTTCACAATGAACCATCCTTTATAGCAAAGAATAAAAAAGAAAAACTTGTGCAAAACATTGTAAAAGTTTGATATTCTATGTAACATTTTATACCTATCTTCCTTATCTCCTTAAAGAAAGCAAGAATGTACCTGTATTATACAGATGAACCCATCTATAAATGATTACACCTAGCCTCCAAATATAGATATAGCTGTAGATAGACACACATATTTGGTGACTAGGCTTAGTCATTATAACTTTACAGCATTCAATTTTTATTGTATTTCCATTTCCGTTGTTATAATTGATGTGATTTATGGTGTAGGGTTTGGCACTAATTGATAATAGGCACCAAAGTTGGAGTTCAGTCATGTGAACAATTCACAATGGCCATTCTCTTTGGCAAAATGTAGAATTATTTAGGGAAGAGGTCATAGACAAAATGAAGGGATACAATAAACACCAGGAATGTAAATATGAAATAGAGTCGGAGAGTGTATAAAAGACAAGTGTCTCAGTGGAACTCATAATTATCCAGTAGAAAGGGAACACCCCATGAGGTTGGTATGCCCTCAGCTGGCAGGCTAAATTCTGAAAGGGACTTAGCACCCCAAAAGAATTAGATAGCTATAAGGAGAAGTGGGGTTGGGAAGCAGAGTAGAGGTAGGAGAGATACCACAAGGCAGAGTGCTGTGGTGGACTGACCTAAAGGAAGGTCGTAGCAAAGCCATGGGCCATAAGTTGTTTTATAGGGAAAATTTAGCCTAACTTGGATTTTTGACTGGATTACCATTAGAGGGTGGGTCCACAGAAATAAACTGATCTCCATTATCAGCCTTCTTCCTGCTTGCTTCAGGAATCAATTTTTATCAGTTCCTCTGCCAACACACCTAATATTGAAAGACTTTCTCAATAGGTTTTGTGTCTGTTAACCTGGTTCTGCTTACTTCTTTGTGCAGCAGTTCTTTGTCTTCATCATTTCTTATAGGAAATGTAACATAAGTGTACATATGTAAATATATAGAATACATAATATATGTACATATATCTGTATGTTGAAGAAAAAGACACCTCAACAAGATTAGGGTCTCCCTGGTCAGTGTTGTGAGTTTAGCAAAATATTCGCATACTCATTCTCCAAGTTAAGGGGTGTGAGACAGTGACTCTTATCCAAATTAAAATCAGACTCTAGAGGTTTATGAAGACCTAATTAGTACCCTGGATACCTTAGAATCAGCTGGAGTCAGGATAAGCAAAAGTCCTTGGTCTTTTTTCTTGGTCTTTAGGAGTAGAAATGAAGGGAATGGACACAGGATCTCCGCGACCTTCCTTTTCCACTTCCACTGCCCAAGTGACTCTGGTTTGTCTTACTCTATCCCCTAATCCTTCCCACAATTCTCCGTATACATCAAAGAAATTGAACCAGCACAGAATAGTGGAAAGAGCCATTTTCCAAGCATATGCTAATAGAGTATTGTCCAATCGGTAGTTAGCCTTAAGTGCTCGGTTGTCCAACCTTAGTGTATCAACTCAGAGTTTCAGCCCTTCACAGAGGTTAAAAAAAAAATAAAAACAAAAACGCAAAAGGGATTTATTACAGTCTCACAAGAAAGGGTAACTCCCAACAGACAAGGTGTCAGAAGAGTCTAAAGCAACAAACTGCAAATTAGGATTAAATAGACCCTAAATACAGAAGCCCCCTTCCCCTGGTTTTTTCCCCATTGTCTGGAGGAGTCCAGGTTTACACTCTAAACACAGAAGTGTATCCCAGAAACAAAAGAATATTAGTAACAAAATCTTAATTAAAATTTCCTAGAGACCTGCTATATAATACAAGCATTCTTGGATGAGAGAATTCTGTTGCCTGAATTCCCAAAGCCATCATTGCCTTTAAAAGAAGTGCTTAAATGCTAATTAAGAGGTGAGGAAAACAGGAGGGGAAATGTTCATCCAGGACAATCAAACACCTGCACCTTTTTTTAGCTCTAGCTAAATTTATTATTGCAAAATCTCAAGGCCATATTCCCATGAGAGAGCTTCACTCAGTTTATCCCATACAATCCCTCTTTATTTATTAACCTTTGAAGATCTTTCATACCATTCTTGATATGTTTCCTCAACCATCTTGTTCTCAGTCTCTGTTTCCTCTGGATCTGGTTTGTCCTTTTTCTCTATGGGGTCCATCCTTGTCAGGAACCAAAGAACCTGTTTTCAGTTTGATTCCTTTCTCCCACCCTCTAAAGGTCCTGGACCTCCCACTCCAGGTTGTTCAATCTTTCCCCTTGTGGAAATATTGGTCATGTCCCCAAGATTAAATTTTCCCTATAAAACTGATTTGTGGACCATCCCATGGCTGCTGCCTTCCCTTGGGTCAGCCTACCACGGCATTCTGCCTTATAGTGTCTTTTCCCTTCCTCCATGCCATGTGGTATCTCCCCTAACTCCACCATACTTCCCCTCCACTTCTCCTCCTTACAGTCAACGCTAAGTTCCTTTCGGTATTTAACCCGCCAGCTAAGGGCATGCACCGACTCATGAGATACTCCCTTTTTACTGAGTAATTGTGAATTCCACTGAGAAACTTGTCTTTCCTATGCCTTCCCAGTTCTATTTCATGTTTATTATCCTTTCATTTTGTCTGCAACCTGTTCCCCCAATTAAATCTACCTTTTGCCAAAGAAAAAGGCCATTGTGAATTCTTCACATGACCGAACCCCACATCATAGATCACATCAGTGAGGACCAGGTCTGGAATAGGACATGGGCCAGTTTTCTGATGTCTTTGGCATCACTATCTGAACATTATCAACAATTTTCATATGGCAAAAATTTTATTTCCCACAAACTCTTTATCTTCAGCCAATGAACATGTTGTCTAATACCAATCTAGTCTGAGTGGCCTGGTTTGCTAACAAATCCAGTCCCTTTGCCATCTGGTTAATAATTATTTCGACTATGGCCTAAAGTCTAATGAGCCTATTCAGCATACAAATAGGGGTTCTGTACCCCCAACTTCCATAGGGGACCATCTGTTACCCCAACCATTTGTGTCTCTAGTAATTGAAGTAGATAATCTTTCACAAATAAAAATGGCTACTATGTAAGTCAGCAACAATAAAATGCTAAAAAAAAAAAAAAAACACATAAATGCATCTAGCAACAGATAGGATGATTAGGCTAAATACTCATTTATTTAGGATATAATGACTAAGTATTTACAGATAGGAAACTGCAAGATCTTACATTCTTGAATTGTGCTTGTAGCTTCTACTGATCACTTACCCTGATTATAGAAATTTGCTATAAGAAGAAAAAGCAGGGATATGATTATAATCAAAAACTGGTTCTTCAGGCCTCAGCCTGAGAGCACACATGACAGGATAAAGCATCCTTAACTAATTGTATGCAATAACAATTCCACATTATGGCTAGACTCAGGAATAATCAGGTGGGTTGTTATTCAAAGGTACACCACTGGGAAACTGACTGAGTCAGAAGGATCCCATGTTAAATGGAGGCCAAGGTTGTCCTCCCAACTCTTTCCCAGATACTAACTTCCATTTGTAACAATTCAGTATCACATTCCTCTGAATAGCATCTGGCTTATTCCTTTCAGATGGTGGATTATTGGCTTAATTCTCCATCAGACAATCATACCTGGATTCAAAACTCCAAATAATATCAGCTATAGTTCCAAGAGATTTTTATCTCAAAGAGTAAGTCTCATTATTCAAAGCTTCAGGTACATTTAACTCTCTAGGATCATGTATCCTAAATAAGTATTACTATAATCTTATATTGACAACAGTAATATATTCATCCTAGAAAGTTCACATCTTATCTTCATATCTAAGTAGATGGTTTTAAATTCAACATTATGCAAATCATTTTGCTTTAAGATGCTCAATAATCAAGCTATAGCAAAACATATTCATGTATTAATCATGTTCAAAGGGACAAAGAGACTACTGTTTTCAGAATCTCTTTAAACATTGGGAACATCTTTAAAATGGCTCAATAAAATCAATTAAAACTCACATAGAATGTAGAATATTTTAATTTTACGTTAAAGAATCCTATTAGAATTCTTCATCCTAAAAAAAATGTTAATTCAACTTCCTCCAATCAAGGAGTCCTTTGTGTCTAGAAATATAAATAACAGGTACAATACCAATATTAAAAATTCCTCTAAGCACAATTAATCTCCCCTCCCACCAAAACATTCCTAATTGCAAAGGCAATTTTAGAGGTTATAAATTGTTCTTAATCCATTTTTGAGGTTCCCCCACAGTTCTTTTAAGCTTGGTATTCTCAGCCTCCAGCCTGCAGTCTCAGTCATCTGTAACATCTGATAAGCTCCTTCCCACTCTGTTTCTTCCAGGACTTAATAAGCACCCATTTTCCTGGAGCTGCCAACTTCAGAGGTGTTGTTTGGGTCAGCAATTCTTGTTTTCTAAGGGCTAAAAGGGATGAGGACACTGCCAGTATCTAATTCCTTAAAAATTCCTTTGTTTCAAAAGAGGATCTTTCCCTTTTTACTCCCAAATAAAAGTAAACCAAACAGCATCTCTCACGGGCGCAGTCCCAGATCACGTCTGGGGACAGTTCTAATTTTTTCACAAAGCAATAGGCAAACATTTGGTCCAAGACATTTTAGCTTCTAACATCAATTTAGTAAGCTGTTTCTTAAGAATCTGATTCATTCTTTCCACATTCCCTGATGAGGGTAGATGCCTAGATATATGGAATTGCCATTCAATTTGCAATCCCTCCCCATTATTTCTTATAAAACAAAATATATTAAAAAATGTTCCTTTTTCAGAATTAATAGTCTCTACCAATCCATACATAGGTGCAATTTGTTCCAATGTTATTCTACTAATCCCTCTTAAAGCAACAGAATTCTGCTCATTCATCCTCACTATATCTCAGTTTCCCCACTGGTATCATTTCATTAAAACCTAACTTAAATATTTTGGAGCCAGGCTCCCTCCCTCCAGAGGGACACCTCCTCAATACTTTTTATTTATCTTTAGACACATTACACACTTTTGAGATACAATTTGTTTTGCAATTACACATGTCCCTGTCTTGTCAGATTTTCTAGCTTTTATTTCTTTGTTAAAGGGAGAAAACAAGATAAACTTTAAAAAAATTAAAATTTCACAAAATTTATACCACATATCCAGCTGGGCTGACAAAATATTAAAGTACAGCTCATACAATTTTTATAAATTACCCAATATACAATTTAGAAAGCAACATGGTAGCTTAACTATATTTCATCTAATTAGGAGATACAAATATGTGACCTCTTTAGGTAAGTTACTAGAGAATCAAAAGTTTTAACTTAAAATTAAATGAAATGCAAATTTAAATTTCTAGTAGCAATACTTTAATATCAATGCACACGTTTCTAAAATCTTGTACCAGAATAAACAAGTTCACAATTTTAGCATGCACTAGTTAATAGTAATTATCTCTTATAATTTCAGAATCTGAATTCCCAAAATTTAAGGTGGCAGAAAACTGCCCTTTCAAGTCCATCTATAAGACTTTAAGAAATTATCAGACTTCAGGTACCTGAGGGAGAGGGTTGGAGACATTTGGATCAAAGTTCCTGGCTGCACCCACCCTCCATGCCAGAAATGCTGAGGGTTGGGGGGACATGTCAAAGATGTTGGGGCATCAGTGCAAACCCCAAAAGAGTTCAGGCCAGCCAGGGGTACCAGCCTTCCCAGGACATATTCCACAGCCTTTCCAAGGAAAATCCTAGAGAGGGTGGGTTTTTTTCCTTTTTATAGTTTTTTCTATAAGCCTCAAGTTCAGGCCCTCAGAAGTCTTTTAAATTAGGCCTTCTTAAAAAAACAATAGACTAACTTAATTTAGTTGACTGAGAGATAGTGCCAAGCAACTTAAAACTTAGTCTCAAAAACCTCAGAATCTGCTAAAATGTTTTAGCAGTTCTACAACTGTTTCTGCAGACCCAAATTGGCCAATTCTAGGTCCACAGAAAGGTCAGTTTTTACTTTTTGGTGTGACACTTAAAAACTTTCTCTATCTCAGAACTAGTCCTTCCTCTATCTAAAAGCTATTTGCATAAGTCCAATTATGTATAAAACAAGTGTTTTTAAATCCCAAGTAGCCAGATTTTTTCCTTTGTAATTTGGCAGAAGACAAAACATAGGCTTTCCACAGGCCCCTGCACAGGCAAGGAGGGGAGTTCTGGAGACAAGGCCTAAGGAGCTGGCCTTGGGTGTTGAAAACTCCTTTAAAGCCAGCTAGATTATGCCTTTCCCATGGTTCACAGTATCTTGCACTCTTTATGGAGAACTTGCCCGAAGTTACTAAAGGAAAATAGGAGAATCCTTACAGAGAATTTTCCCAACAGCAAAGGGAAATTGGAACCTTTTATGGACTTTAACCACCTAAATTCTTCCCCATCCCAGTCCCAGTCAGTCACCCAAGTGGCTCACTTGTTCTTGGCAGAGGGAAAGTATGGAGGACTCTCCTGCTCTTATGGAGGGAAGTGGGCCTTTCCCAAGGTTCACAGTATCTTATCCACTTGCTTGCCCCCTACCAGGATTGTTCCTCACCTGACTGATTTCAGACTTTTCCCAGCTGGCATAAGCCAGCCTACTTCTGTTTTTGCTTTCTCTGAGTCTCTCTTCAGGAGTTTACCTGATGGGAGCAGGCATTCCCAAGCTGAGTCCAAGGACCACCAGAGAACTCTCTGGAGGGCACCTGCTCAAAGATTTGGTATGGGAGAGACCCTTCATGAACAGGAAATATCCTGGAACGAGTCCCCAAACTGTGTGGGACAGTGACTCTTATTCAAATTAAAATCAGAGATTTTCAAGGTTTAAAAAAAAAGGACAAAAATGAATTTATAACAATCTCAAGAGAAAAGACAACTCCCAACAGACAAAGTGACAAGAGAGGAGTTCAAAGTACTTAAGGGTCACTGTCCCACACTTAGATCCTGAATGCAGAAGTCCTCAAAGTCCCCCCCCACCACCACCTTTTCTCCCACTGGGGGAGTCCAGGCTTACACTCTAAACACAGAAATCTATCCCAGAAACAAAACAATATTGGTAACAAACTATTGATTCAAATTTCCCTCCAGAACTCTATACAAGCAGATATTCTTGGATGAGAGAATTCTGTTACCTGAATTCCTGGAGCCATCATCACTTTTAAAAGAAGTACTTAAATGCTAATTAAGACATGTTGGCAGACAGTAGGGGAAATGTTCATCCCAAACTATCAAACACCTGCAGCTTTTTTAGCTCTAGCTCAACTTATTTTTGCAGTCTCAAGACCATATTCCCATGAGAGCTCTTCACTCAGTTTACCCCATACACTGGCAAAGAATTATGGTATTGTGCTAATTTCCAAAGGAGTTTAACAGAGGGAGTTTAGCAAAAAGTCAGGAGCAAGAAGAAATTATGCTGCCAAATAGCAGGCTAATTCCAGGGGAATCTAGCATAGAGGCAGAATCAAGGAGATAATATTATAGGAAAAAGAACCAAAGATTAGGTTGATATGCTAATATTTTGGTTTAGAAGTACAAATATTGAGTTCTGACCAACATAATCAGTATTAAATTATTTATAGGTCAGCATTGTGGCATTCCCAAGGCCAGGTAGCCTTAGGATTTTCTCAGGAATTGTTACATTCTCACACCTTTTCATTTATATGTTCATCCCCTGGATCTTTTTTATCCAATCCCCAATTGATGGATATCTTGTTTCATTTCTTCTACTAATAAAAAATAGTCCAGTGTCATCACAGTTGGAAGAGCTGAATTACTGCTAGTCCAGCATCTCACCCAATGTTCTACAACATCTCTGACATGATTGTATAGTAAAACTCTGTTAATAATGAATGCAATAATTTCCATTTTTGTACCTAACTCTTGTTAGAAAGTTTTTCTTTATATGAATTGAAAACTGTCTCCTTGTCACTTCTTGCCTCTGGTACCAGTTTTGCCTTCTTTGAGCTTTATAGGGTGTTCCATTCTTCCTCATTATAATAGCCCTTGAGACAATCAAAGACAACCTATCCGTCACTATCCTGGTTGCTCCCTCCTGGTTGAACGCCAGTCATTTTGTTTTCTAGAAATAGAAATACTATTCATATGTCATCTTACTAACACAGAGTATTATAGGGCTCCTTCCAATTTTCTGGACATTATACTTCTGTTTAAAAAAAAAACAAAAAAAAACAAATCCAGCATCATATCAGTATTTTTGGTAGCCACAACATCTTGCAAATAAATAACTCAAGTTATTTAACTCTTAAAAACTCAAGTTATTTATAACTCTCAAATTATAAAACTCATTATAAAAACAAATTATTAAAAAATTATAAAGTATTTTCAATGTGAACTGCTCTTAAGCTAGGATTTCTCTAATCTTGTGCATTGTACTTACTCAGCTTAAGTACCTATTTATCTGTATTAAATTTCATCTTATTAAATTTATATTAGGCTATCGATATTTGGGACCATGATTCTGTTCTAAGTATATTGATCATCTTCCATAATTCTGTGTATCAGCAAATTTGATGTCAGCCTTCTGTGTTTTTTGTCCTGTTGAATCTGACAAAGAAACTTTGTTTCATGTATCATTGTCATTTAGATAATTTCTATCTCTATCATTGTCATTCAGATAATCTATATCTATATTGTATGCATCTAATGGACTGGCCCATTGAAATCCCAGTGTTAAGGGAAATTAGAATAATTTGCAATGGCTTGTTCTGATTGAATCCATATTGATTCAGTTTTACTTTTAAGTGGCTGCAAAACATTTTACTAATTTGTCCAGAATCTATCTTTTTTTCTAAAAAGTAGTATAGAAGAGATGGGCAAGTCTTTTAATATCTTTCTTATTATTCACAATCTTTGAAGATTATTCCTGCAACACTTGCAGGAACACTTGCAAATCTTTCAAGATAACTCCTGGGATGTTATTCATTTGGGCCAAGATATTTGAGCTCCTTTCCCCTTCTCAATAGCATTTTATTTTATCTGATACATGTAAAGGTAGTTTTCAACATTCATTTTTGTAAAACTTAGTGTTCCAAATTATTCTCCCTCTTTCATCTCTCTCCTCTTCCCAAGATAGTAAGCAATCTGATAGAAGGTCTAAATCCTGTGACAATTGCTATAAAAGGAGCTGAAATTGTGGATGCTCATCAGTTAGGGAATGGCTGAATAAATTATGGTAAATGAATACAATAGCTCTATAAAAATGATGAGCAGGCTGATTTCAGAAAGGCCTGGAAAGACTTAATATGAACTGATGCTGAGTGAAGTGAGCAGAACCAAGAGAACATTATTTGATGATCAACTGTGATGGACTTGGCTCTTTTCAACAATGCAGTGATTTGAGGCCATTCCAATAGACTTGGGATAAAAGTGCCATTTACATCCTGCGAGAGAATTATGGAAATTAATATTGATTGAAGCATAGTATTTTCACCAATGAGGCAATTTAGAAGTCAGTCAGAAAGTCTTAATTTTTTTTTGTACCCTTTGTCAAAGCCCTTCTCAAACTGGTATTTTTAAATACATAAAATATAAGAAAACCAATTTAATTGTAGTTATCAATATGTTAAAAAAAATTTTCATGGTTAAGAATACTTCATGTAGCCTGATCTCTTTATTTTACTAATAGGGAAACAGGCACAAAGAGGGGCGTGACTTGAAGGCCCCACAGGAAATAAACAGAACTGCTACTATCACTTAATCATTTTGGGATTTCACTTTTCTCTTAATCATGTTTGTTCCACTCTTTATAGAATTAAGATATTTTTGCTTTATGGAAATGATAAAGAAAAAATAGTAAATAATTTGCATCTTATATCCTTTTATCTATTATTAATAATATTCCTTTTTTTTAACCAAGCAGTATATCTCTTCTTATTGAGAAAACTTTTATTATTGTTGTTATTCTGACCTCCTTTTTCTCGTAGTCTTTACTTAAGATTTTTCTTTTTGATACTCTTAAAGATCTTTGCCACTAAGTAGTACTCATTCATGCTTATGGGTCTCTCTCATCTTTTTGTACATGTCCTTTAAAATTCTGAGCCCACTAGATTTTTAAGCATTGTGAAGATTTAGTGGCTTATGTTATTTTCTCCTTAGATTCATTGGTGGTTAAATCATCAGAATTTCATTTCTGAGAGTCTGCCATCTATCCCTCTTAAGTCCCTATTTCCTTAAGACATCTGTCAACAAAAACAAAATTTCAGCTAAAATAAAGCACAACTGAAAACAGTTTTTACAAGTTTTAAAAAAATATGTAACAAAACAGTAATAAAAATGTTTCCTTTCCCTACCTTTTGGTTCTTCTCTATTTTTTCAAATTTTGTTGCTTTTGTCATTTTATGCAGCTCTGGCTCAAGCTAATATTGCTAATTTTTTTATTTTAAAAGTTTTATTTAGAACCCTCCTCAATCTGAGTTTTTTCCATATAAATCTGTTTTTATTTAATTTATTATTACAATTTATTACAGATATTTTTTATTTAGTAAAGTAATGACTTTGCCTTTTTCTTCATATGTATTTCATCATTCATATTTGTCATTTTTAGGGTGCAACAATTTTCCATTATATTCATAGACTTCTTACTTAGCCATTCACCAAAGTTTGACTTCCCTAGGTTTTTTCCTTTTGCAATTCAAAAAACAAGCTTTATGGATATTTTTGTATTAATAGTTCTCAAATTCGTTCCCCAACATTTTTAATAAAGTTCTAGCTATAGGATTCCTAAATGAAAGGACATTTTGAAACACTTATTAACCTGTAGTTATATGACTTTCCCAAAAGGTAGTACCATTCTTTTCATTTCATAAACTTTTTGAAGTCTAAGATATGTATCTGATATTACTGAATTCCTTGAAAATTACAGATTTCTGATAAATTCCTTAGAGATTACAGGTTTCCTGAGGTTACTGAATTCCTTGAAAATTACAGATTTCTGATAAATTCCTTAGAGATTACAGGTTTCCTGAGGTTGCTTGAAGGGTCACAATTTAAATGCATAGTAACAGTTCTTTTATATCTATTTCCTCTACTTTGATAAACATTTAAACTCTTTGGTATATTTCCCAAGGGCAAACTCCTTGGGGGAAATCACTTCTGACTAGATTAATTATTATTTTATTTATGTTTATTACATATTTTAATACTTATTTTAATGAATATTTAAAATTTTTATAATGGAATGAAGTATGAACCTTTTTCTTCAAATGTAGATGGACAACTCATCAAAAGTTTAGGTAATTTCAGAGAGTTTGCTAGGGTCAAATCAATGAAACACTATCTGCCAAAGGAAGCACTTGAGTCTTCATCCTCCTGACTAGGAAGCTAATTCTCTATCCCTTAAAATAGGCTGAATTTCTCAATTTATTTTTAAAAACTGATCTTTTTTTTCTTGGTTGAGTATAATCTGTATTTTTGGAAGATTTCTCCAGTGTTTTCATGATATAAAAACAATTGGGATAGTAACATATAATCTTGAAATATTTGGATTTTGGAATGTTTTAATTTTTTAAATTTGCATAACTAATGTTATCAAGTAAACCCCTTTGAAGTTTGTTTTTATCCTTATTGAAAAATGTTTCTAAAATGTGTAAGGATACTTTCTTGTCTTAGAGAATATAGTTTAATGAACATAATTAGATTTTTGCCAAATGGGAGTGTCAAATCCAACAAGCATTTGAATTGACAGATATTTTTTGTCATTAGTGATAATTTTATGTAAGAGTTTGTACTGGCTGTAAACCAATTTTGTAAAACAAATCCTCTGAAAGTTGTTTTTTCTTTGTTTTCTCCTTCTAAGAGTAGAATACAGGAAAATTATATTCTGGTTAGTTGACTTTTTCTACTATAATTCACTTGAAATATCTAGAAGAATATTTTAATTATTCACATTTAGAAAGTTAAAAGTTATATTCATATTTAAAAAATGAATAGATGAAAGTGGAGCAAAAGATGCATAATTAGGTATTATTCCCTCATCATTTTGAGATGTTATTATTATAAACCTGGAAATTAGAGAACATTCTAAATCATCACATAAAACAATGTTGTCCTTGAAAATCCACCATTTTGAAAAGATGTAAGACTTTTGGTTAGTTTTCTGTTTTGATAATGAGAATTTTTAGAAAACTTTGAATACATACATATACACATGTATATACATAGATATATGTATATATTTTAATGTTGCAGTGGATAAGTGGCTTTCAAATCGGTGATCTAAATATGCTATGTTGCAATGGATAAATGGCCGTCTTGGGATATATACCATGACGGTATATATAGCCATGGTAAATGAATGGATTTTCACTCCATAAACCTGGGTTCTAGGTTAGAATAAAGAGCTTCATTCTGATATTATTTAACTCTTTAGTACTCAGATCTAGGCTCTGCTTTAAATCCACATTCCCAAAGAAATCTTAAGTTGAAAGGTATGATGTTTTAATTTGGGAAATTGGTGAGTAGAATTGAAGTTATTCAAAATTTCTCCTCCAAATTCATAACATAATTACTCTGTAAAAAATTACCCTAGATGAGAATTGGACCCAACCAGAATGTTTCTGCTGAGACAAATCCAAAGATTTTATGATTTTACCATACCACACCAGAAATAAAGACAGATCTAAACAACTGGAGAAATATTGCTTATGGGTAGACTGAGCCAATATAAATAATAGTAATTATTATATAATACATGAATGATAATAAAAACAATTTTACCTAAGTTATTTTATTTATGCAGTGCCATACTGTTCAAGCTACTAAAGAATTCTCTTATAGAGCAAGAAAAAAATCCTAATAGAATTAATCTGGAAGAATAAAAAAGTCAGAATAACAAGGGAATCAATGAAAAAAATCAGAAGGAAGAAGGCCTACCTGTACCAGATCTCAAATTATATAAGGGGTAGAGTGTTAGATAAGTGGAATAGACTTGCTTTTCTTGAATCTTGTATTTGAAAGTCAAATTTTCTAGTTAGCGCTTGTCTTTTCATCAGGAATACTTGAAAGCCCTCTGTTTCATTGAATATCATTTTCTCCCTTAAAGGATATATTCAGTTCTAGTGGATTAGTGTTTCTTTGTTGTAATCCAAACCCCTTTGCCTTCTAGATTATCATATTCTAACCCTCTTATCCTTTAATGTGGAAACTACTAAATTGTGTATTATCTTGACTATGACTCCATAATAATTGAATTTATTTTTGAACTGCTTGCAATAGTTTTTCCTTGAGCTCTGATATTTGGCTGTGATATTCCTGAGAGTTTTCATTTTGAGGTCTCTCAGGAGGTAATCAGTCTTCTTTCAATTTCTATTTTATCTGCCTGTTCTGGGATGTTAGGAAAGTTTTCTTTGATAATTTCCTGAAAATGATATCAAGGATCTTTTTGATCGTGATTTTCAAATTATTTCTCTTTGACATATTTTTCAGGTCCATTGTTTTTCCAATGAGGTATTTTACATTTTCTCTTATTTTTAAATCTTTTGATTTTGTTTTGTTTTATTGTTTCTTGAAGTCTCATGAAGACATTAACTTCTACTTGTCCAAATTTGATTTTTATTATTTTTATTTTTTATTAAATGTTTTTAATTTTCAAAAGATATGCATGGATAATTTTTCAACATTAACCTTTGAAAAACTTTATGTTCCAATTCCCCCTCTTCTCTCACCCCTTCCCCTAGATAACAAGTAATCCAATATATGTTAAATATGGTAAAATATATTAAATCTAATATATGCATAGATATTTATACAATTATCTTGCTGCACAAGAAAAATCAAATGAAACAGGAAAAAAATGAGAGAAAATAAAATGCAAGCAAACAACAACAAAAAGTAAAAATGCTATGTTGTAATCCACACTCATTTTCCACAGTCCTCTCTCTGGGTGTAGATAACTCTCTCTATCACAAGACCATTAGAACTGGCCGCAATTATCTCATTGTTGAAAAGAGCCATGTCCATCAGAAATTCTATTTTTTAAAGAATTATTTTCTTCATTGAACTTTTGTACCTCCTTTTCTCTATCATCTCATGTTTTTTTTCCCTTTTGACAAGCTTCTTTCACAACTGACTAATATGGAAACACATTTTACATGACAGCACATTATGAATTATACCAAATTGCCTACCATTTTAGGAAGAGGGGAGAGGAGGAAGAGAGAGAAAATTTTGTAACTCAAAATCTTATAAAAATGAATGCTAAAATAAAAATTTTCTTGACATGCAACTGGGGGAAAATAAAATAAAAAAGTTAGATAAACGAGATATTTTTATTATCATCCATTAACAATGATATTTTTAGAAGATGTTTAGAAGATAAACATGTAAATACCCTCCCAGAGTGGTCTCCTCTTAGTAGTGTCCTTTGGATACTTCCCTCTGAAAGCTTTAGTGGAAGTTCTATATCTCCTAATTGGTTTGCTAATCAATCAATCAATAAGCACTTATTAAGAACTTACTAAGTGGCAGACACAGAGAGTACAAAGTCAAAAGTGAAACTGTCCTTACCCCAATGGGCTTTCATTCTATAGAGGGAAATAAGACACATCATGTATATATGCAAACCGACATATATAGATAATATATACATACACACACCACATATATATAATATATACACACAAACTTATGTATATATGTGGATATGTATGTATATGCTTACCCACATACATACAGAAAAGTATAGATGGAAAAGAATTAGGAGTTTGAGGAAAAAGCTTCATGTAAAAGGGAAGTCACCTTTGATTAAACCTTGAAAAGAAACAGGTTCTCAGAGTCAAAGATGAGAGTGAGAAATGAGTTTTACAAGCAGATGGGCCAGACCAGCCCTTGGCAGAAAAAGATAGTAAGAACAGAATAAAAGGATCTGAATTTCAGATGCTTCCATAATTTAAAAACCACCTCATACCCCCCACCAGCTTTCTTAGGGGCCCTGAGCCTCTGCAACTTGAACAAAAGATAACGTGTCCTCTGAGAGCCAGAGGTTAAAGTGTAATAAAGATAAGATCCTCAAGGAGGAATTCTACTCTCTGCAACCCTACTCCTGAGGCTTTCCTAATTTCTGAGCATCATACAAACAATTTTTTAAATATTCCAGGACTACACACATATCTTACAGCCACATACATTTTCATATTTTAGGGTCAAGGGAGGACAAAAGTATTATATTACAAAAGCCCCAAAATGTCTAATCTGTCCCACCATCTGACCCCAAATCTCCCTAATACATTTCAACAATTTAGGGGCTTTCTTAGTCTAATTAGTTGCACCTGGGATATAGAGTAGAAAGCTTGGGTTTGAGTGCCAGATTCACAACTTGCCAACTATTGAACCTTCCACAAAACATTTAATTCCTCAATTTCCTAATCAGTAAAACCAAGAATAATCATGCTGGCCCTGACCCTATCCATGTCAGAAGACTACCGTGAAGCTCCAAGATAAATATAAAAAGTTTAAGCGATAATTATTATTGACTACAAAGTTCATTATATTCTCTTTACACATATTAAGTAATCAACCTTATTATGCTTTGATTTGCATTCAGAGTCCAGGTTTTTTTTTTAATTAAAGCTTTTTATTTTCAAAACATATGCATGGATAATTTTTCAATATTAACCCTTGCAAAACCTTGTGTTCCAATTTCCCCTCCTTTCCCCCCTCCTTCCCTTAGATGGCAAGTAGTCCAATGTATGTTAAACATGGTAGAAATGTGTTAAATCCAATACATGCATACATATTTATACATTTCTCTTGCTGCACAAGAAAAATCAAATCAAACAGGAAAAATAATGAGAAAGAAAATAAAATGCAATAAACAACAAAAAGTAAAAATGCTATTTTGTGAACTATACTCAGTTTCTACAGTCCTCTCTCTGGGTACAGATGGCTCTCTTCATCACAAGGGTATTGGAATCCATCAGTTTTTAAAATGGATGTAGATAGCATTTTTCTTTGTGAGTCCTTTGTACTTGTCTTGGATCATTGTGTTGCTGAGAAGAGCGTGATACAGTTATCAAAGAGCTTGATAGAGTAGAACTGTATAGAAGAAGAACTGTAGAAGAGCTTGATAACTGATAACTGTTTTTGATAACTGTATACAGTGTTTTCTTAGTTCTGTTCATTTCACTTTACCTCAGTTTGTACAAGTATAATTTTTTTTCTGAAATCTGCCTGTTTATATTACTTATTGTACAGTAATATTCCATTATGTCAATTTGCCACAGTTTATTGTAGATCTACTAAAGAGAATGTGCCTGCAAATACCTGTACTTCACTGCATCCCTACTCTGTTCCTTTCCCTAAAACAAGTTCTTTTCCCATTGTCTTAAGGACAAACTGCAAAAATGTGCCATCTCTCTCTTTAGAAAAAAAGGCTTTTCAAGATGAGAGTGGGCCCCTGGAGATATTTATTCAATCAATTCATAAATGTTCAAAATACTGTTGCTTTTGTTTCCTATTCTATAAACTTCCCTTTCCTACCAGGGTCCAAAAAGTCTGGAGATGCTTTAAAGTTAAGAGACCTGGGTATCAATCTTGGCTCCAAGTCCCCCTAGATGGGTAACCAATGATAAATCTCAATTTTTATATCTGTAAACTGGGGACAGTAGTATTTGTGTTGTCTACTACAGGAATGTTGCAAAGAAAGATCTTTGTAAATCTTTGAATTCCATAAGGCTCAAATTATTGTTATTATTATTAATCAGTAGTTATGATAGCAATAAAAGCAATGGTAGCGGTAATAGTAATAATGGTATGGTAGTAGTAATAGTAATAATGGTATGGTAGTAGTAGAAGTAATAGTAATAGTCATGGTAAGAGTGGTGATGGTGTGTTTGGTGGTGGGTGGTAGTAGTAATAATAATAGTGGTACAAGTATGGTAGTAATAGTGATAGTGGTAGTAGAAACAGTAGGAGTAATGGCAGTAGTAGTAATAATAACAGTGATAGAAATGTGGTAGTAGTAGTTGTAGAAATAGTAAGAATAAAAGAGTAATGATAGTAGGAGTAGTATTGTAGTAAATTGATTTATTTTTAATACACCTTGCTTTATCAATCATATTGGAAAGGAAAAATCAGAGCAAAAGGGAAAAACCGTGGGAGAGAAAAAAAAAAAAAACAGAAAAAAGAAGTGAAAATAGCATGTATTGATTTACATTCAGTCTCCTTAGTTCTTTTTCTGGATGCAGATGGTGTTTTCTGTCCAAAGACTATTGGGATTGCTTTGGATCACTGAACCCCACTGAGAAGAACCAAGCCTTTCATAGTTGATCATCGTACTTTCTTGCTGTTATTGTGTACAATGATTTCCTGGTTCTGCTTGTTTCACTCAGCATCAGTTCATGTAAATCTTTCCAAAGTAGGAGTAATAGTAGGGGTGGTAGTAATATTTTTAGGACTTTCAGGCAGTGGAAAGTAAATATGTATTTTTAATCCCTAATTAGGATCCTTTTTTTGCTTGCAAGAACTAACTAATTAACTTCTTTTGTTATTATTTCAGCATTTATATCATGGGCTTGGTCCTGGAATGGATTAAAAACAATGGTGGTGCTGCAGCTATGGAGGAACTGAGCCAAATCAAATCTCAAATGATTTATGATATCATTGATGAATCCCAAGGATTCTATGTGTAAGTTGATATGATCTTATTTTGTGTCTTTGTTAATTTAAAAGTCCATGTATGTGTTTACCACATCATTTATTTGATATTAATATTACCTCTAGCATCAATGACAAACATTTTTAAATTAAGTGCCCACAATCCTTTGGGGAAAAAGGATTAATTCTTTCCTTCCTTGACTTCCTGAGATATTAGAAAATCACCCTTGTCAAGTTGTTTAGCTCTATTGCCACTTAAAACTGTGTTTTCTACCAGAAGTGAGCATTAAAATTTGTTCTGTTTTTCTGTATTCGTAGGATTTTTTCCCCTTAAGTGAAAAGAAATCATTAAATTCTCATACCCATAGTAATGCCTATGTTTGGCAGAAAATGTCTTTGCAAATAAGTGATTTTGTGTAAATTGCCATTCATACTAAGGAAAGAAAAGGGGAGAAGACCCCATGAACAAAATTTAATTTAAATGAGATTTATTGAATGACATTTTTTCCAGCCAATAGCCCTGTGCCAGGATGGCTGGAGATAGTTGTTGTTAAGTCATATCCAGCCTTTAGTGACTTTTTTTTTAGGATTTTCTTGGCAAAAATACTAAAGCAGTTTTCCAATTCCTTCTCTATTGGATTAAAACAGAGATTAAGTGACTGCCCTGAGTCACAAAGCCAGTCAATATCAGACTGGACTTGAACTCAGATCTTCCTTACTCCAGCGCTTTATCCACTGGGCTGCCTAGCTCACTGCCTATCTGGGTTGAAGAGAGGAGATACTATCAGTCTTCATGTCTGTGTCAGACCAACATATGGAAGAAAGTTGAAGGGGAGAGAAGAAGGCAGGAGCTCCAAAAATAGTTTCCCAGCTTTCCCTCTTTTGTACAGGAAAGATCACATTTCTAATGTGTATTACTGGTGTAATGTGTTACCAGTTTTTCTCAACCTCCTAGGGATTCCACGCAAGTGAGTAAGGGGGAAATCAAGGTATTAATCTGTTATATCCAAGACAAAAATCTGTGTTT